>NC_069657.1:322691673-322869173 GCF_027244095.1 Hemicordylus capensis | reverse complement strand
TTATTAGCAGTACATTTTGAATAAAATCCTTAAAACAATAGCTTTGCAGGCAAAAAGATGAAGAAGAGAACAACACACATTGTAGTGATGAAGAGTCATGGGCATTTATTCATTGATGTTCACAAATACTACATTATGTGGAGGTTAGTAATAGTTATTTGAAGTCACTTTGCGATTTAACATGCATCATATGCTCAATGACCAAATCTGATGGAGCGTAAGTTAAATATGTATATTGAAATATTATCAGGGACCTTTGTTTCTGAGGGCCACACAGTTCTTCAAAGACCAAGTCTATGCTCAAATGAATGATTTGTACTATAGCTATCATTTGCTTGTGCATTACCATTCAAACTGTATGCACAAGCACTTGAAGTTCAAGCATGCAGCAGCTAAGAAAACGCAACCTGAAGAGTCAAGGACAGCATCCCATGATGAAGTACTGCTGTCTACCTTGAGTGAGCTAAAGCCAATCTATAAGTCAGTGAAGCTCACACAGGCCCTGGCTGCCTTTTGAATGGTGACAGACAAGGTACTTTTTGACTGCACCATTACAGAGTGAATGCACTCCTGATAAGGCAGTTTGCAGATGAGGTAACATTCTCAGCGCCGAGGGAAGCAAACAAGCCATTGATGTCTTTCATTCCATCAGTTTGTATAGAGGAAATAGTGGACTACATCCGGTCAACTGGCATACTTTGCAACAGTTCACAGTTGCTGAAGTCAATAAGGATGTGCAAAACGTTTCAACCATGAAATGTTTTAACTCAAAATGGGCCATTTTGGATGTTTAGAGCTTAGAACAAAATACCGTCTTTAAAGGGGGCCTATTTTGAGCTTGAAACAAAACAGGCCCATTTCAATCGAAATGTTTCGATGTTTCAAGCATCATTTTGGAGGCCTGTTTCTCCCTTGCTGATTGGTTTTCTGGCACTGGTTTCTGATTGGCTTGCAATATTCTTGCTCCTTGGTTGGCTTGTTATCATACAAATCACATGTTGTCATGAGCAACTGTGCCCCCATTGGCTTGGGGGAGTAAGGAGGGGAACACAAAGGAAGGAATTTCAAAATGTATTTAAAGGGACTGGGAGGCAGAGAGAGCCCTTGTGTGTCTCTTGAAGAGGATGCATCAGGAGAAAATAAAGGTAGGTTTAATTTTTTGGTTTTCTTTTTTCAGCTGTGTGTGATCTGTGTTGGGATGGACAGATTCCCTTTTACTGTGTGCTTCTGCAGTGTTTTTTTAAGGCAGGGTTGCAAAATGCATTACAAATTACAATGCAATGTGTGCACCCTCTGTGAGTGCAGCTTGTTCCGGCCATAGGGAACAATGGGGAAACTTGAAAAACCCCATTAGTAGCTCCTAGGGACACCAAAGTGGGTTGGGTGGAAGGGCATGAAAGGTGTTACCTACCACCCAGCCCACAAAAGAAATGAGCAAGTGGATGTTTTTGTCAAGTTTTTACTCTTTCCTCCAAATCAGGGTTTCTTAACCTTGGGCCCCCAGATGTTGTTGGACTACAACTCCCATCATCCCCAGACATGACCTTTGTGGCAGAGGATGATGGGAGTTGTAGTCCAACAACATCTGGGGGCCCAAGGTTAAGAAACCCTGCTCCATATGATTCTCTCCAAGCCAGCCAATATCAATACCAATAGTGTCGGAGAGGCCAATATGGCCTCTTCAGGGTTTTGTTTGTTTGTTTGTTCGCATATAGTTATCAGATTGGCATTGATCCAATATTTTTTGTGGAGCACAGACCTAGAAACTAGACCATGACAGGCCAAAATCCAACTGCTACATTATTGCCTATGAACATAGCTGATATGGGTAAGTTTCAGGAGTGACAGGAAGAAACCCATTTGGCTTCACTTTTCCTTTCCTGAAACTAGATAATCTTTTTTTCAGATTTTTTGCTTTACATTGCCTAGTAAATTCTAAAAGTAGATTCTAAAGTAAAAATAAAAACTGTTTTTTGGAACTGTAGACCGGCTGTTCCAGAATGTTCCGCTTTCCAAGAAAAAAACAGTTTCCCCAGTTTTCCATCTCAGGTGTCTGGAAGGACACCTGAAATTAATTTCAGTTATTCATTAGTAAACATTTTGATGGCAATCCTAACACCAGTTAAGGCAATCATCACTCCTATGTATCTTCTACATTTGCTTAACTACAGTGGATCATCCTCAGGTCTTTGAGATGATGTGGCTATACTGGGTTCAGATCCTGGCTACGAGCACCACAGGGTCTATGAGTTTTAGACGTGTTAAACATTTAACACACATGTTATTTAAATATTTAACAGCTAGCATGCATTTAACATGCATGTAGATATTTAAATGCAAGCTCCACATTTGGTTTTTGACAAGCGAAGAGTCTCAGTAACTCTATTCTATTAGATCTAGTTCTACTAAGCCAATCATATTCATTCACTACCTTATGTGAATAACTGAAGTGTCCCATGAGAAATGGAGAAAGTTCTAAGACCTTTTTATGTGGTTACTGTTGCTAGGGAAACCACAGCCTTGATATCCATGTATCCAGCATGTCAGTCTCATTTTGCATCTAGCTATCCAAGAACCAAAACTGAAGAATGGCAATGTTGGGGGGAGGGGGAAGAGAAACAAGAGCAAAAGTACTGTTTCCAATCAAAGTACATTTGCATAGCTGTTGCTCTTAATTCGTGTTCTGTCTATATTGCAAATGCCTTGAGCATCTGACATAAAACAGTTTCTCACTATAGACAGCTGCTTGCTGTGTTCATCCTAGAGAGTGATTCAAAACAGGAAAGGTGAAAAATGTTTTTGTTTTCTTTTTGAAGTGACTCAAAATATTTGCATTTCTAACCAACATTGCTTTCTCCATTGCTAAGAATTAGCTACCTTTGCAATCATCCTTATGAAGAGCTCTTTGTCATTTGAAAGTTTCCCTCTGCCAGTGGCATTTGGTCCAATAAGCTATGTCAGCTTCTTGATTTTGCACATCTTAAACAGTTGTTCAAATCAGCATTTCCCCTTCTTAAATATCTACATAACATCAAGATGCTGAATAAAAACCAGGAAAACATAGGCAGTGGCTCCATTCCCCCTGGAATTCTGGATGGAGGTCCAGTCACCTGCAGTCCTTGGGGCCAAATTCTGCTGTTTCTGTTGTGCCCTCCATTGCAACTGCGGGCTCACGCAGCACTGTGCTGGGCAGTCGAGCACGAGTCGCACAGCACGACCATCAGTGAGTGCTGAGTGCTGCTGCCAGCCTCCTGCCAGCCCGCTCAATCTCCAGCATCCAGGAGTGCACCAGGCTTGGACCAGGTCAGTATGCCCCACCCACAGGGTGCCCCTGTGCCCCGCCGCACTTGGCAGCAGTGAATACTCCCATCCTTAATTACCTATTCTGCTCAAAACCTGGCACCCTTCCCACATACCTCCCACCACCCTCTCAGTAGTGATGTGCACGGTCCGGAGAAGTCCGGACCAGCACCGAAGGGGGGCCTTGTTTTTAGGGTGGGGAGGGCTTGCTTAGCCCTCCCACCTCCTTGCCCCCACCAGCGCCCGTATTTTCTAGTATAGGGGCGCTGGAAACCAGCCGCCCCCCCGCCGCCGCGACGGCGAAAGAACTCCCAATGCCAGCCCTCCCTCCCTCCCAGCTAGCTGCCCGCTCACCCGCCCGCTCACCCGCTCACCGCATAGGAAACGAGAGGAGCTCCGGCACAGAGCTCCTCTCGTTTGGAAGGCCTCCGGCATAATGGTGTTTTGCGCGCGCGCATGCGCGAACCGCAAAACACGCCGTTCGCCGGAGGCCCCGTCTACCCGCCGGGAAAGGGCCAGGTAGACCGGGCCTCCGATCGCTGGGTAGACCGGGCCTCCGATCGCTGGGTAGACCGGGTCTACCCGGCCCTTTCCCGGTGGGTAGACCGGGCCTCCGGTGAACGGCGTGTTTTGCGGCGCGCGCATGCGTGCGCGCGCAAAACACCATTATGCCAGAGGCCTTCCAAACGAGAGGAGCTCTGTGCCGGAGCTCCTCTCGTTTCCTATGCGTGAGCGGGTGAGCGGGGGGGTGGGCGGGCAGCTAGCTGGGAGGGAGGGAGGGCTGGCTTTGGGAGTTCTTTCGCCGTGGCGGCGGGGGGGGCGGCTGGTTTCCAGCGCCCCTATACTAGAAAATACGGGCGCTGGCGGGGGCAAGGAGGCGGGAGGGCTAAGCAAGCCCTCCCGCCCTTAAAGGCATACCCCCCACCTGGACCCGAACCAGGCAGGGCCGGACCGGTCCGGCAGTTCGGCCATTCTTTGGAATGGCCGCCGGACCGGTTCGGGCACACTGCTACCTCTCAGTGCCCCCAGTCTGGCCCTGCAGTGCACAGCGGTGGGGCCAGGCCGGGCAAGAAGGTGGCCAGGAGCAGCAGACAGCTGCTTGAGCCAGCCGTTCCAGCGTGGCACCTGCACTGTGTGCCACTTGCATACATGGCAGTGAATGGGTCAGTGTCTAGCCGTGCATGGCATGAGGACAGCAAGTGAGGCAGGAGCAGTAGGAGCCAAGCAGGTTATCATGAGGCCTGGCCAGGGCACAGGTGAGAATCTGAAGCAGGCAGCCACTGAGACTCTCAGAGGCTGAGAGACTCCAGAGCCCCCAGAAGTCTCTCAGCTAGCCTTGCAGTGCTCCCTTAGAAGAAGGAGAGGCAGCACAGAGCAGCAGCACTGGTGAGCAAGCAGGCACACCTGCAGTGAGCCAGCCAGTGTGTGCGCATGCCTCTCGTGTGCCTGGCTGGGTTACCACACACAACAGTGCGAGAGAGAAACCCAGCCCTTCCAAAGTTGGTCCAGAGAGAGGACAACAACAGGTAAAGTGCTGTTTATCCACGTGTGGTAAAGGGGAGGAGAGCTACAGTGATTTGAATGAATTTCTAGATGTTCAAGTTCAACATTTTGTCAGGATCAATGAGATCAGTTCTCAAAACCTCTGTCTGGTTACTAAAATGTTTTCATCACATTCTCCTGTTTAAAATTTAAGAGAAATACGTGGGATGGGAAAATGACATGTTTCTGCTAATGTATATCTGCATAAATATACTTGTTTTACATCCTTACATTTTTGAGAATGCAGTTGTTGTTGGGGCCCTCAAGAACCGATGTGTTAAATACTGCATGTGAACAAAACAACAAGGAATTTGTCGTGGGTAAAAGAACCAACAGAAATGAGAAAAACAACCCAGCCACCACATATAATGTTCTATAGATCCTAATCTGTTATGAACATCAAAACCACAATTTTATTTTTACTATGTAAATTGCAAATGTGTGAAATCACAATGATAAAAACACTAATCAAATAAAATTCCATAAAATAATTATACTGCCATTCCTACAGCATGTAAGTAAACAAGTGCACTGCAACTGTGCGTATTGGAGCTTGCTAAAAGTCTGTGCTCTTATTGTTGAAATTCTTCTGAAGAGTATGTAATCAAAGTAGTTGATGCTCACTTTTTTCTGAAGAAGGTAAAGGATACAGACCTACAATTTAAAAGTACTTTTTACTTGGAGAATGCCATTGCTGTGGTAGAGGAAAAAGCTATAAAAGGGTTGCTCCAAAAGCCACTGAGGAAGATCAGGAGGATCGAAACGCGTTTGGCTGGCATAAAGGAACTACTTTGTGCACACAGGGAGATGATGCTTATTTTGTGTGTGGCGGGGGGGGGGGGGGGCAAAAGGCCATTATGTCCAGGCTCCAAAATTACCTAGCTGCACTTCTGCACATGGGCAGGTTCATATGACCACCACTCTGGACATAAATAGGCAAAAAATATCAGTAAAATGTTGTGGGGTTAGAATGCGCAGTTCCAGAGAGTGTGATATTGGAACCCATGCAAGTTTGGGAGCTGCACTGCATTACCAAGATTCTACCAATTTCTTCCATCCAACTTGACGTCTTCATGACAGTAGTAGACAGAGAGGCTATTCACACGATGGGGCAGAGGCTAGCCTAATGTGGAGGCTAGCCCGATTTCACCCCATCATGTGAACCACCAGGCTCAGCTGCAAGCCCAGTGGTTCCTAGGCGGGTAACCCGCCTAACTACCCCTGCCCTAAAATCAGGTTTGCGGAGCGAGCACTCCGCAAACCTGGTTTTAAAGATTGTGAGTAGCCGCAGTGCAGCTCCACACCATGGGTTACTCATGAGTAGACCCCTGGAGGGGAGGTGAAAAGCCGCCTCCCGGCTCTGGGGGTCTCCCCAGTATGCCCTGCGCACTCATGTCATAAAGCCGGCAATTGTGTGAGCGGCCATTCTGGCTGCCCAGGGCTCCCTCCTTGCTTGTGTGCGTGGAGAGCGGGTCTCTGATCGTGAGACCCGGCTCAGAAACTCGGGAGAAGCAGGGTAGGAACTGGATTTGGACAGGAGCATGCCCAAGTCCACACCTGCTGGGAACTCTTGCCTCCCGACATTTTAATGATGTGTTCCCCACTTCCAGCCATGGGAAGCAGCCCTGTGAACCCGTCCATATATCTACACCAGAAAATCAAACTGACTTTGAACCTGGACATAAAACATGTATATGTTCTGGAACTGAACTCAAATCTAAAAAAACCTAAGAGGCTGAACATGAATTGGAACGGATATCCTTAACAAAGAACCCTATAACAGGTTTTGGTTAAATCATCAGAAGCTTATGAACTGGTTTTGGGGAACTGGTGAAAAAATGTTTCTGTCTCCTATAATCCTAAAGAGGCTGTATGTTTGTGGGGTAGGCAGGAGTTTACAGGTAGCACCTGTTTTGCACCCCACGGTCAACTGCCAGAATCTCCAGTAAAAAGGATCTCAGGGAGCAGAGCTGAAGAACCGTGGTGGCTGAGGCCTTAGAGAGACACTGTTTTTTGTGGCAGTAGACAATAGATAGTCTAGTGGTCTGACTCCGTGCACAGTTTTATATGTTCATAGAAAAGGTTGCACCCCATTTATGGAATAGTCTCACCAGTGAGTTTCGCTTGGCTTGGTCCCTATGTTCTTTTAGATGCCAGTAAAGAACATTTTGTTCACACAGGCCTTTTAAATTCAGGTTTTTAAATCCAGCTTTTCAGATTAGTTCTGATTTTTAAAATGAGCTTTTAAGCTGTTTTTAAATTGTATTTTGTATTTTCTTTTTTCCTTTTTTGGTTTGCTATGGTTTAATGTGTTGTGTGTTTTTTGTATGTTTTAATCCTCCATTGTGAGCTGCCCAAAGAACAATTTGTTATTAGGGATGTGCACGGAACCGGGTGGGGGTGGTTCGAAGGCTGGGGGGGGTGCATCTTTAAGGGAGGGGAGGGTGCACTTACCCCTCCCTCTGCTTTCCCCCCACTGGTGCTCTGTTTTCTTAAAGTCCATCGGGGCAGCAGCATACCTCCCTGCTACCCGTTGCCCCCTTTACTGGAAGTAACCACCATGGAGGCGTGTTGGTTACTTCCGGTTACTTCCAGTAAAGGGGGCAACGAAGCAGCAGGGAGGTATGCTGCCGCTCAGATGAATTTTAAGAAAACGGAGCACCGGCAGGGGGGGAACAGAAGGAGGGGTAAGTGCACCCTGCCCTTAAAGATGAACCCCCCACCTTCAAACCGGCAGAATTGCCCACCATTCAAACTGGTCCGGAGGCCCATAAAGAGCCTCCGAACCAGTTCCGTGCACATCCCTATTTGTTATGGGACAGCTAACAAATAAAGTTGTTTATTATTATTAGAGATGCAGATAAAAATTACTTATTTCCCAGGAAACCATTGAAATAGGGCAGAGGTTCTGGGGTGGGTAGGTCTCATGTATTTACTTTGACCCGAGGTATAAACTGCTTCCTCACATGAAGGCCAAAAAATAAAAAGGTAATCTAATGAAATAGTGAGCTAATTTGGAATTTCTAAAGACCTAAGTTCAAAATGTGGACTGAGTGTGATTCTTCAAAAAAAAAAAAAAAAAAAAAACCCCAAAACACCCAGTAACATCTGGCTGGTTCAGCTGATTACTACTCTTCAGAGTGTGAAAACTCTAAGATGAAAGAGATACTTGGTCAAAGCAATGCCCACAAACATAATGGGCTGCTTCGAGATTCTTTTATGAACGAGCTTCATTTCAGTCCGTATTAGACGAGACATGATGCACACCCATGGCCCGAAACAGCAGCTGCATATTTAGACTGCAACCATCCCCTGAAATGTTTAGTTGTACTCAACCATGTTGGGACATTACAACACTTATCCTCAGTTTACACTCAGGACACAAAGCCATCCCATTTGCTGTTTTGTCCTCAGCATTGCTATTCAGATGTACTGTATACTTCCATTGTACATGGAGTCTTCATGTAACTGGCAGCTATCATGGTTGATAGGCATCCTTCCTGAATTTGTATAATCCTTTCCAAAAGCTATATAGACTCATGGTCATCACCACATCTCTTTTCTTCCAAAATTACTGTCTAAACCGAAACTGAAGTGGAGAGCCCAAAGATATTGATAAACCTCAACTGGAACAGAACTTCAACTCCCTGCTCTGGCCTGTGTGCCATCATACCTGCATAGAGTGTTGCAAGGATTTAAGTATGGCTTTGAGTGCATATAGTAGCTTGTTGTGGCTCCTCATAAACACGTTTATGCTGGTGCCATGAGTCAGGAGGATTAGGCCACAACGAAATAAAATGTCCTTGAATGTTTTGAATTATTACATAATTTGTAGAACTCAATACCAAAGCAAGCAGCATCTTTCTGAAAACTCAGATGATTAGATAAAATCTTACATGCTTTAAGATGTAACAACCAAGAAATATGGATGCTTCAATCCCTTCCTTCTGTGAACCACAATGTCCACTGCTTTCCAACTTTCATCTAGAGCCATTATCAGAAAAAGGAGTCTTCAGGGCTACAATCTCAGGAAACCCTTCACTATTTCGGTAAACAACAGAGGCAAAGAGATTTCACTTGGTGAAGACTGAACATATTCAAAGGCCTGTTCCTGGCTACATGCAGTACTGACTAGCCATGGAAACAAAAGCAGTGTGCTGCTTTCAAAGCATCCATTGTAGTTATGAGTGTAAGCTCATAATAAACAGAGATGTCCCCAGCCTCCCTCAGTGGTACTCCTGGGCTTCAGGTAGTCATGGCCCATTGGTCCGACCCAGTATGGAAACTCTTGTATAATGCTAGATATTATCACATAGATGTTGTCAGATTTCCTCTTGATAGAGAATTTGTAGACATTTTATTTGCTATCATGCATTTCTTATCATGGGGATCAGAAATGTTCATTTTTAGCAAATGTGTTCATTTGTGGGGAAACAAGAGATTTGCTGTATTGAATTATTTTCCCAACTACAGAAGAGATGGGGGGGAGCTTTGATTTATCAGTATTTGTTGACAGCACCACTGTCAGACTACTTTTAGCTTACGCAATCTCCTGCATCCTTGGTTGTTGGGTCCCCCCCCCCCCCGCCCTCTGTCAAGAAGTACTCCTGTCCCAAGGGTTGTTTGCAACTTTATTTTCTCTCTTCAGCATGTATTTATGAGGAACCTTTCTGTATCTTACTTTATGCAGAGGTCATACGCAGAGTGAATGATTTCAGCATATTATGTGCTTTAGCATAACCTTCAACTTATAACAGGCGCAAATGCTTAGCCCCAAGTTCCTTCCAGGATTTGTGCTACAAAAAAAGATTGTAGTGAACTCAGGTTGTTGAATATGGAGTGGGGAAAAGGGCTTAGGTGTCAGAGAAATGCTAATATGTGGCCAAATGGTCAAAAAGTGAATTACATTATAGCAACAACAGAGAATGTCTTCAGTCCTAAAGACAAAAAAGAGGAAGAGAGTGGACTCACTGTGATGGATTCGGAAAATGTATACAGTAAGAAAGAGTTTTTATGCAACTGTCCTGAGGCTGTCAGCTGAGAAACTGGATGAATTTGAAAATATGTTTCCTCCAGCCCCATCACTGAAAGGTGAACCTAAACTGAACTTACTACAGTTCTCTTCAATATACTGAACCTGAATTACAGTTCGATTTTAAAAATGGATTAACAGTTTGATTTTCTATTTATATCATAGAATCATTTATTAATGGCACCTTAATATCAATTTAAAGACATGTGGATGGTAGCTGGTTTGGCAGAATCCAGAATCCAAGAATGTGGACACCACCAGTAAGTAAGGAAAGAGAAATATGTCAAGTTATTTTTCAGTTTTTTTCAGCTTTCAAACTCTGAGCTACCCATAACATGAGGGCACTGAAGATATTTGAAATTATAAGACATATAAGACATATAAAATACTAATTCTCAATAAATAGCAACAACATCTAAAAAATATGAATGCAGCAGGAGGACTCCCATGCTACCTGTATATAAAAACTCTTTCAAATAACACAGTGAAGCCATTCTCATGATCAGCTACAGGAGGGTAGGAGTGGGAAAAGCTGGGTAATGAGGCTCATGTGGAGCCTTGGGACCCGTTCCTACTAGACAGGGCTACCCTGCTATATTACCGATCCTTTTATATAGGTAAAAGGGGCAAAGCTCCCAGCACCCTGGCTTCTTTTTGAGCACAGAGTGCTGCTTAGAGTGACCAGGAAGTCAGGAGCTGCAGCATTGCCACAGGCAGCCTTTTTGTTTCTGGTGCAATGCATTGTGGGAAATTAAGAATTTGCATTCTGAAACAGCTGAAGTTTCTGTACATTTTTCAAAGGCAGCCACACACAGAGTGCATTGCAAGAAGGCATCCTAGAGATTATCAAGGCATGGACCACTGTGGCAAAGTCATTTTTCTTCTGGCGCACCAACAGAAATGGATGAAAGGAGCTTCTAGCTGTGGAAGCCAAGCCATCTGGACATCCATGTGCAGAGCTGAAACTAATACCACTTCCATCTGTCAACCTCATACTTGAAGGGGTAATGAAATCCTAATAAGAACACCAGGCTGACTACCACCTCCTGCCAGACCTGAGCCATAGGAATAATGTGTGTAAGGAACCTGATGCCCAAAGTCAAGCTAGGGATCAGGAGTCAGAACCAAGAAACAAACTAGAAGTCAGGGCCAGTAAAGACTACCATTTCCCACTAAAAGCCCTTGCCAGAACAGGAAGCTTTAATAGTCCTTCCTACTGAATGCTCACTAGCCAGCCAATGGCCAGCCTGACACAGTGTCACTCCAGTGCCCTGGAACATAGGAAGCTGCCATATACTGAGTCAGACCACTGGCCTATCTAGCTCAGTATTGTCTTCACAGACTGGCAGCGGTTTCTCCAAGGTTGCAGGCAGGAATCTCTCTCAGCCCTATCTTGGAGAAGCCAGAAAGGGAACTTGAAACTTTCTGCTATTCCCAAAGCTGCTCCATCCCCTGCAAGGAACATCTTACAGTGCTTACACTTCTAGTCTCACATTCATATGCAATCAGGGTGGACCCTGTTTAGCTAAGGGGACAAGTCATGCTTGCTACCGCAAGACCAGCTCTCCTCTCCTTGATTCCCTAAGGAGATGCTCCAGTATGTAACCACACAGGGCAGCTGTGCAGAAAGACATGGGTTCCTGGTTCTAGCCTTTGCTACTCCTCAATGGTCATGTGGACCACTTTCCAAAAGACTCTCAATTCTCTCTGGATTGTCAGTTTATCCACCCTTATTGCCCATTACAGACTCTAGGCACCTGTGTAAGACCATACACTATCACACCTGAGTTTCATTCCCATCAGCCATGGGTCACTTGCCTGAGTTAAGAATTGAAGGCACTGCCCTCCAGTGGTTTCGATTCACCCCAGTGGACAGATTTCAGAAGATACCACTAGGAGATTCCTGCTTCAGCCTGAGGCATTCATGTTGTGAGTTGCTGCATGGCTCTATCTTGTCTCTTGTACTATTTATCTATGTGGAACTGTTCAGGAGGTTGTTTGAAGACTTGAGGCGAGGTGTAATTAATGTAATGACGACACCCAAGCTTACGTCTCCTTTTCTTGCCATCAGTACTGTACTTCACCCCATATTGCCAAACAACCTCTCCTAATCGTTTCAAGTAGGTGCAGCTGAAAAATAGGATGAGGCTATACAGGGCAGCTGCTATTATCTATCACCACACATGTGCAGTTAAAAGTGAGGAGCTGCCTCACCTGACCTCAGTGGCACCAGCCATGACAGGCATACTTCACATTGTTTGGTTTTAGTGCTTTTAAGAGGACTTTCAGAAGTGGGAGTGGTGCTGGTGTTCCTCCCGCTGCAACATCTTTGTGTCTGCAAGCAGAACGCTCTCCCTGAATCCTGAAGTGTTGTTTAAAAAATAGATTTCTCAGAGGCATGATGACGTTAAATATTTCTACACTTCACAGTGAATTGCTCATTCACCTGAGTGTTTAACTATGTCAATGTGCTCAACATTATCATATTTAATTGAATAGTTCAACAAGATAATAAGCTAGTGCACACATCATCGGGAAGAATCTTTCAATGCATTATTGGCTCACAACAGATAAGGCAACCCTCAACAAAACACAGGGGACTGAGCATGTACAAATTATATACATGAGCAAAAATGGAATGCAAAAAGGGTTTCCTAAAGGCGGATTACATATTAGGAATTTCACATCTCATCTCCTTTTATGAAAGAAAAAAAATGAACGGGGGAAAACAAAACATCTGGCAGGCCCAACTATGAGAAATTAATTAGTACTGCGGCCAATACTTCTGTTTAGGATCAGTTCCAGTTCCAGCCATGGTGTATTTCATGGAAGAAAGCCCGACAGTAACACTTTCCATAGGTACATTTGACAAATTAACTTTGCTAGGTTTCCTGATCAAACATATTGATCTTCTACCTGCATTTTCTGCCTAGATTCTGATTTTAGTCTAAACTTAGTAACAAACAGTTTTTTTGCATTTCCACTTTCAACAGTTTATTTGTTTTATTTATGTATTTAACATATTTTTATACCACCCAAAACTTACGTCTCTTAAGATTATCTTGAAGGGGCCACTGCTTGCCCATAAGAGTGATTATCTATAAAAGGGTTGTATTAGTCTCTCCATGATCTGATATCTTTAATGAAAAATAGGGATACCTTTCAGTGCCTTACTTGTGTAGCACACATTGGGTGATCCATTACATCTTTAAAATTCACACATATTAAATGAAAGCTACACTTGTGATGATATTGATGATAGAACTGACAGTGTAAACAAGATGGAATGGGCAGGCAACTTGTAATTAGCCACACACATGGGCTACTTCCAGTCACTTCCAGTCCAAGGAGCGGACAGAGTGGCAGAGAGATATGCTGCTGCCCCACCAGACTGGTTTTTAAGTCAGCACCAGTGAAGGAAACACAGTGGGGAGGGGTGTGCATCATCCCCTGCCCTTAAAGTTATCCCTCACCCGCCTTCAAACCTTTCAAGCTGCCTGGTGTTCTAACCTGTTCAGAGGCCTGTAAAAATAATGCTTTTTTCCAGCATTAATTGGATTAATGCTGAATCCAATTACAGCATTTGTCTGAGAATATGAACACTGTACTTGTGGAGAGATTCCCCCGCCCCCATGAAGTAGAACCCTGTAGATTCCCAATCATCATAACACGGGCTGTTAGAATCTCTGATTCCAGCAAATATGTACTAACCACCAGTAACATCACATGGAGCTGGGCACTCCTGGTATGGCCAGTTCCATGCAGTATGTGTCATTTCTGGCACTGGGGGGACTTTTCAGAGGAACTGAAAGCCACGGAGATGCCAGGAAGATGGAGAAGCCATAGAGATGCTACGAAAAACATGAAGGTGATGCTGTGAACTCCAGCACTATCCCCATAGGTGGTGTGGAGTGCAAAGGAAGAATAGAGGATTTTCTCCTGGCCCAAAAGTACAATGGGAAATACCTTTTCATATCACACATAATTAATCTCGGGAATTCTCTGCCGTGAGATGTGGTGATAGTCAACAGCTTGGATGACTTTAAGTGGGGCTTAGACAAATGCATTCTGGTCCTGATGGCTATAGGCTTCCTCAGTGTTCGGAGGCAGGATGCTGCCAAACACCAGTTGCAGGGGAGCAATGGTAGGAGAGGGGGCATGCCTTCATCTCTTGGTTGTGTGACTTCACAAGGCATCTGGTGGGCCACTGTGGCAAACAGGATGCTCGGCTAGATAGGCCCCTGGGCCTGATCAAGACTCTTATGTCCTTATGTTCCCCTGCCAATCCCAGTAAGTAGTTTGAGGGCTGAGGGCAGTGGAGGCCAAAGGATTCAGCCTCGTTTACTTCATTTTGATCTCACTTTGACACACATACCCTGACTGCACTTCCATTGGTCCAAAGGGGGTTGAAATGGGCCATACTCAAATATGTCCCAGTGAGACATATTCACACAACCCTAAAAATATCAAAGAATTGGATCATCCTCCCTATGAGAAAAGGCTAAATTGTTTGCCTTTGGTTTACAATCAGAAACAACTAATAGGGGGCAGGACAGAGATGTGTGCAATTATAAACTGTGTAAAGAAAATTGATTGATCTCTCTCCCCCCCAACCCCATGTTAGAACTCAAAGATCACCTATAAAATTGATTAGCAGTAGATTCAGGGCAGATGAAAAAAGCACAACATGCATCACATGGTTAACATGAAATTTGTTATCACAAGATGTGATAGTGACCGCCTCCTTTAAAATATAATAAAAGTTTATAGAGGGTAGGTCTACTTTATAACCTATTATTGTAAAATGAGTTTGCAGAGCTATATAGGTATACTATATAGAAACATGAGGTGGGGAGCAATTATTATGCAAGATGCAATTATGAAATATAGAAGTGAAGAACAAAGCTGTTAATCAGTTAATTTAACAGAATTTACTCACTAGGCATCAACAAGCATTGCACTGGTATTTCTCTTACTGAGTGCCAGTTAATGCAAATATATCTATATTATGTCATATTCACAAAACATACTACTTTTTTTAAAAAAGAAACATCTGTGTAATTTAGTTCTTTCCCTAAGGCTAAATTTTTGGAAAGGAGCACAAAAATTACAATTTATCAAATTTAAACATCAAATTAAATTGGGGATTGTGTGTGAGTATGTGTGTATATGTGTATACACACATATACAAGACCAGCTCTCAGAGAGGAGAACTGGTATTGTGATAGCAAGCATGATTTGTCCCCTCAGCTAAGCAGGGTCAGCCCTGGTTGCATATGGATGGGAGACTACATGTGAGCACTGTAAGATATTCCCCTTAGGGTATGGAGCTGCTCTGGGAAGAGCATCTAGGCTCCAAGTTCCCTCCCTGGCATCTCCAAGATAGGGCTGAGAGGGATTCCTGCCTGCAACCTTAGAGAAGCTGCTGCCAATACTGAGTAGTATTGTCTACACCAGGGATTCTCAACGTTGGGTCCTCAGATGTTTTTGGACTTCAATTCTCATAATCCCCAACCAAAGGCCATTGGGACTGGGGATTATGGGAGTTGAAGTCCAAAAACATCTGAGGACCGAACGTTGAGAATCCCTGGTGTAGACAATACAATATACAATATAGTCGATTAGTAATACAATATAGTAGATTAGTATTGTGTAGACAATACTGAGCTAGATGAACCTATGGTCTGACTAAGTATATGGCAGCTTCCTATGTGTATGTGTATATATATTTTACTATTAATTAGATCAGATGGTTCACCTGAGCAGTAGCCAATGCCCAAAGCAAAACACCTGGAACTCTGAAGAACAAATTCAGTCTAGGCAAAAATTCCTAGTAATCACTAGGAGTGCTACTGACAAGCAATGCTTTTTCAGAACCCACCAAGAAAGATGAGTATCTTAATTATTTGCAAGGCTTTATTCAGAAATCACCTCAGTTAGAGTAGCAGATATTCTGGAATATTCAGCCAGCTGAAGGTGCCCAGACTTCCAGATAAATCTGAGGACCCTGTACAGTCTAATACAATTATTTTTATAGCCTTTAATGATGATAGTAGTTTACTACTTTCTGATTGGATCTCCCCTGCTCACATATTTTTCATGACCAGGCCCCAAATAACATACATAATATGTCAATGTGCAGGAACTGTGGTTACTTGTTTTTCTGTTTTTCTGCCTCCATGTTGAAACCCTCCTAACATCAGCCTGAGTTACTTCCCCACTTAGACAGCTTCTGACTCACAAAGATCTGTAAGGAAACTCTTAAGGACAAGAGGCCTACTGTCTTCTTATAACTACAGGCCTGTGTTAAAGTTTGGTGAAGTTAAAAGCACTACATATTTATACCTATCAATAGCTATCACCAATATGCTTCTAATAATTAGAAAATGTGCAATGAAAACCTCCAACATCTACCCCCTTTGTTGCATTGGAGTGCAGGGGCTTCCAGGACCCTAGACACTCCAAAGCAACACTATTGCAACTAATATCATTTTTTAGCACATGTGTACATAACTAATGTGTGTGTGTGTGTGTATATGTGTGTATATGTGTGTGTGTGTGTATATATATATATATATATATATATATATATACACACACACACACACACATACACACACCTTACTCCTTCATACTCATATATTAAATGAAATATGGTTTCCTACATTAATAACTTCCTAAATTCAAACAAATATTAAGCATACGTTTCCTGACAATAATTCCTGAGTATAATATCAAAGTATAACACCATCTCCCCCCTTATACATATTAATACGATTCCATTTCCAGAGATAGGCTCTGGATGAACTTAAAGGAATCATCCATAGATCCATGTTTACTTTTATTAATCTACAATCTTCATCAGAACACCCGCCTCAGAGTGCGGTGTAGTAGGAAAGGGCATCTCTCGGCTGAGATACCTACTTATAGAAGAGTACGACAAGGTTGTATTCTTGCCCCTGTTTTATTTAATTTTTATATAAATTCAATAGTTTCTCATCTGAATGACCTTGCTCTTCATCCCCCTAAACTTGCGAATAGGCATGTTTCGTTACTGCTTTATGCTGACAATATTGTCCTATTATCTCAAACCGAGATAGGATTAAGCCATGTCTTAACTTCCCTGAATGTCTATACTGTGAAGGAAGCCTTGGAGGTAAACTATACCAAGACTAAGACTAAGGTGATACTTTTTGCAAAATGCCCCCAAATCCATAAATGGTCCATAAATGGACATAATATTGAGCAGGTCAAGGTTTTCAAATATTTAGGGGCTGTATTTCATTCCAGGGATCCCGGAAAGCTAATCTTAGCTTTGTTTCTCACAGTTTCCAACAGACAGCACATGTGATTAAATCTTTTTACTTTTCGAGAGGCGCTCTTTTTGTCCCAGCGGCTGTCAAATTATTGAAGGCTAAAATATACCCTCAAATTCTTTATGGTGCACAAATTGGGCCATTTGGTAATTTTACAATATTAGAAGCAGTTCAAACTAAATTCTTACTGGCCATCCTTCAAGCCCCCAGAGACACAGCTAATGTGGCTCTTCATAGAGAGATTGGGGTTACCACCTTGAAAATGAAAATCGGGTTTTGTATAATCAAATTCTGGCTGCATTTGGTTTTCTTCCCAGTCGGTATAGCGCATTTAGTGTTAATTGACAGCTTTACATCTAAATGGGAAATAGCTCTGAAAATGAAAATGCATCATCTGGGCACATCCCAAGAAAACCTTACAGGGAGGTGTTTAGATCAGGCGATATGATTTGTCAGGCAATGATTATTGGATATAGATCTGCAGGAGGAGTGTGCACGACTACCAGGGGGAATGTATATAGGCTCCCAAAATTTCAGTCACAAACCAGCTGAATATGTTTTTACCTAAGTTTAGGAGAGCATTGACCTTTGCTCATTTGAATGCCCTTCCTTCTGCACTCTTAAACAGAAAATATAAATGAGTCCCGCATGCATTGCATCATCGCCCTTGTGGCTCAGGGGATATAGAGTCAGTTGTTCATGTTATTCTGTATTGTCAGTTTTATAGGGATGCTCGTATTAAGTTCATTGCTCCTCTCTTAAAGAATCATCCTGGCCATATGGATCAATTTTACCTGGATTTTTTGCTGTCAAATTTTAAATCTGTTACTTCTATTAATGTGGCCAAGTTTTGTTTTGTTGCATCCAAACTTCATAGAGCTTGTATTAGGAATTTGAATATTTTGTAAATTATAAATGTATTATTTTAAATGTTGAGTTGGTCTAAGGACCGTAATAAATTTACTACTACATATTAATACATTGTGAAGCATGATTTAGGCCATGCCCTCCAGTTTGCACATAGTCTCCCTAATTCAAATACATCCTCTTATCAAAACCTTCACCATGAATATCTGCACCCCAATAAGTGGGATTCCCAAACCCCACTGGCCTTTTCCTGAACAAAATTTTATACCCAAGAAGCAACCGCCTTTCTCCACTTATCCTTCCATCCTGACTGTAACAATTTCTCAATCTAAATCCTGAGTAATTCAAAACCCAGCAATACTTTTACATGTTAAATAGAGTCAAGTCTACATCAAGAGTCTACATCAAAGGAGAGTAGAAAAAAGGACCACCTCTCTTGCTGTCAATCATCATGGCACAACCCACAACCCTACTAGATAATAATACTGATGTTTTGCAGTTACTTTGTCTTTGCAGACAAAAGCACAGTGGTCAGTCCGGCACAGCCGGCCACATCCTATTTCCTGAGAACCTCCAACGTGTGTGTGTGTGTGTGTGTGGCCGTCTAGATGCTGCGTTTGGTGCAGAGATTTTTCTTAGGCCGACTGGCAGACAAGTTTTTGTACAAACCACAAGCTATGGGCATATCTCTGGATATAATAATAGCTTTCCTGCTACTTTGTAGAATGAACTGTGCCAGGCATTGCCCACTGAGAACACTTACATTTTTATAATGCTGAATATAAATACCCAGTGATATCTTATCTATGTTTTTGAGACTGAAAGAGAGTGGCATGTTTAATAGTAATTGGGTGGGTTTTATTTACTATTTTCAAACCCCCTAAAAGACTATCTTCCAAAACTTAACTTTAGTGGAAGGCATTTAATCTGGGTCCTGATTAACTGTCCCTTGTTTCACACACACACAAAATGCAGTGTTTATAACCATATTTGATGAATAGTTCATTCATAAATGTTGGGATGCCATGTTACCTGGTTGCCTGTGTGACCCTTTGGAGTCTGGAGAAGGGTGTGGCATCCCTCCTGTGGGGCTTCCATTCCCTTCAGGGGATGGCAGGGATGAGAAGGATCCAGTCTGCTTGGGTCACAGTGGGTTGAGAGGGCAAGGCAGGGAGATAGCTTGGTTGGGTGGGTCAGGAAGAGGGGAAGGCTAGAAGCAGCTTTTCAGCCCTGTCAGCTCTGCACTGGGGTATTTAAAGGCAAGGCAGCCAATGATGAGGGTCTGCTACTGAGTATGGGAGCTGGGAGTTCCCTAGAAGAGGCAACCAGCTGAATGTAGCAAACCAGGAGGAGGACTCAGGTGACAAACTAACCTCCTCCCCTGGCTGTTCCTGAGGCTGCCTTTTTCTGTGCCTTCCAGTCATTCTGGAGTTCAAGAAGCGCCAGGAGCCAACCTCGTCCCCTGGGAGTCTGACAATAAATAATACTAATAGGGCATATTCTGATACAAATATATTTTAGTGTCTGATTCAAATAACCAAAAATCCAATACAAATGTGCTCAGATTCATATACTCAGCCAATACACTCTGATTCATTTATAGTTCTGTTCAATATAATAGGGAAGAGTATTGCAGGCATAGTGATATTTCAGGCTTGGCTTGTTGCATATGTCTCCAACCCACTAATTCAAAACCTACATTTGGGCAATACAAGTAATAGAAGTGAACCCAAAGGTCAAAATGATATAGCATAAATGATGAATATATTCACACATGCAGGCAAAACAGGGCTAAGGAAGCCCAGCCCGGTTTTGCCTGCATATGAGTACTGCCAGGATCGGGCTTGATCCTGGCGCCGCTGCAGCTGCAAACCCATCTCTGCAGCCACCCTTTAAAATAAGGCTAAGGAAGTGAGCACTTTCCTAACCCCATTTCTGTGATCATCTGCCAGCCGTGGCTGCTTGCAACCACATCTGCAAGACTGCAGGGATCCAGGCCAGCTTCAGGGAGGGGAGGGGGGAGGGGGATCCCCATAATGCACCGCACACTTATGCAATTCATTATGGAAGCTCGGGGGGGTGTCCCAACACCCCAACTCTCCAAGCTACTGGCAGCAGCTGGTAATCATCTGGGTGGGTGATCTGCCCACAGAAGAAGGAGCCCTCGATCGTCTGTGGGGAAGTAAGCTTTTTAAGCCTCCCTCCCCATCTAACCCTCTTGCCCTTTCTCACTGTTTGTGAGAAAGGGCTCAGTGACAGTCAGGGATAGAAAAGGACTGCATGACCAGATCTGCTTCAGATCCAGGGATGGAATCTTCAACCATGGCGTTTGCCTGAGTCCAGAGACTTGCCTAATCCCAAAAATTTAACCCATGTACAAACCTCAGGGGCTTAACCTGTTTGCCAGACTTGAATCTTAGCCTGTTGTTTCCAGCTATTACTGGTATTACAGTAGAAGCATTAGTATAATTTACAGAAGGGAGATTTTACAGCATCCCAGCTGAAACTCATTCATTGCACGGATGGCCTAATAATGAGGTTGGGTGAAGAGGCTGCCACAAACAGCAGATTGGAAAAACCGGTGGATTGCCCACAAATGCCTTCTGCCAGCCTGCCTTCTCTGGCTGGGGGGCAAAGGGCATGATGCTGCCTGTCCAAACTTCAGCCTTCTCTGAACTGAAACAGATGGATCAGGCACAAGGCCTATCTACTCCAGCATCTGTTTAACACAGTGGCCTACCAGAAGCCTCTGATGTTGTCAGTTCTGCAGAAGGAAGAAGCAAAAAACTAAGGAAAAGGAAAAGTTTAATTCTCTCAGATTTGTGAATAATCTTTATTGGAAAATTCACAAGTTTGGGGATTGTATAGTTCTGAAAATTAAATTTCACACAAGGATGATTCTGCTAGGTAACAGTCTAAATTACCCCTGCTAACTTGGCAAAGAGACACCTTTTAATGTGGTGATTCTCTTTAATTAGCAGGGGGAGAGTAACTGACCCTATCCACTCCCAGCACAGCACTTCCACTGACTGTTGCTGGTGTCTATCTTATGTTTCTTTTTAGACTGTGAGGCCTTTGGGGACAGGGAGCCATCTTATTTATTTATTATTTCTCTGTATAAACCGCCCTGAGCCATTTCTGGAAGGGCGGTATAGAAATCGAATAAGTAAGTAAGTAAATAAATAAATAAGCTTATTAGTCATTTTACTTTTTCATCCTAATTTTTCTGTCTGGCTGTTCTGCTATAAAATGTGGTGTAGATTCTAAACATGCAGTAATGGGCTCATATACCTATGACTATAAAGCCTATGGGACCTAAATAGTTAAGGAAAAAATACCTTGTGGCTCTTATTAGCATATATGTGTTTGGGCTGCTAGAGAAAAAAAAAGTGAGCAAAAATGCAGATTATGAAAGTTTGTCTAGCAAAAACAGCAACAGAAAATATCAGTCATTAAGAATCCTTCATTAAATATTAACCATCAGTGTACACAGTCACCTGGATCGACAGTCTTCATAGTGAAATTCAACTTTGTGTTAAAAATACAAGCGAGACTTCCATAGCATTTAAGCCACGAAATGGGAGCTAATTTACACAACCCATCTTAACCCAGTTTGAATCTGCGCAACAAATTAATGGGAGCAGTACTGGAATAGACAATTGGGTACTCACCTGTGAATTGTCCTCAGATTCCCTCAGGCACCTCTCCACAAGATGTGTTATACTTTTCTCAAGCTAGCAGGAAACAGTCTGTATAACAAAAATTGATTGGAGACTGCCCCTAGGAACACCACACTTCTTCCTGCAGCTCAGAACTCCCCGATGAGTTCTTCCTAAACAACAAATAACCTATGTTAACTATTACTTCCTGAATAAATATAACTTGCCAATAAAACAAGACAAACATTTTAAAGGAGAAGACTTCAGACTTAGTTCTCTCCTCCCTCCATTCAATTCTAGGAAAACAGACCTAAAAGGAATAACCAGAAATAGACGACATCTTCAGGTTCAAAAGACAAAATGTTTAGAAAGAAGACAAAGGAGTCCAACTGCCATTCAGATTTTTCTATGTTAATGAAGGTTTTTATATTCCATCAGCTATTACAGTATTTTTTGGCAAAAGCCATATCTCATTTGCTATTTGGAGCACATTTTTGTGTTTATCGCAATTATGACCCTCATGAGGTTCAATTTAAATGTTTGAGGGCCATTTTCTAGTTCCACGCTGGGTCTCCAACACATCACTATATCTAGAATCAGACAGGACTGCAGTTGAGGCTCAAGCCTGGTTATACATGTTTAATTAAAACATTTTCTCCCCAGTTGGTCTTGCTCCATTAAGCTTGCCAGATCTATTTCAAACTGTTAACTTTTGTTAAGTGTTAAAAATTGTTGTTATGGTTTTTCTTCTTAATGTGAAATACCACTAGGATATCAGAAAGCCAAGCTGGCTGTCAAACAACGTAAATGAGATATAGAGCAGCAAAGGGATTTAAGTTTGGCTTCAGTTTGTAACACCTTAAAGAGCTTTTTAATAGGTTCACTCTTTTCAATGTTATGATTCTGAAATACCAAAGAGTGTTCACGCTGGTGTTCCATAATGCTCCTCCCTCTAATCTACTTGTAGGAAGATTTCAGACAACATACTTGACACACATACTTGCCCTTGTGTTTTGGGTAAGATGGAGATGGTGATTCATGTTCTTTTGTACTGCCCCTTTTATTGTGAAATTAGGTTTATATTTATTATACCTATTTTTATCAAATAGCTGGGTAGATCAAATAAATTTCATTTCCCCCTGTTATGATCTGATTGGGATTCTCATATTACTGACAAAGTTGCAAAATTTATGACTGCTGCCATTAGTACCTGACATAAGATGATTTAATTGAGTATCTTAGCTGCACGTCTTAGTCATTGTTCATGCATTGTATATGGCTGTTTGTTAGTTATGTTTTGTCCCTGGTCTATTGATCCTAATAAAGTCTGATATTTAGAAAGAAGGTGTGCTCAGAAAACACCCCATGAGATCAACCCAAGCCTTTACCACATGGTCCGCATGATCTGGGTTTTCTTTTTCTCCTTGCCACTGTTGTATACATATGGACTCAAATTTCACTGAGAAAAACTTAAGGTAATTCACAGTTGGCTGTGAATTTTACTATTCACATTCTACTAGATGGCTCATATCAAAATGGTATATTCCTATGAGGATGGGGAAATGCCACTGAAGAAAAAGGGTGAATCAACTGAAGTTCCGTAATAGCTTCCCAAATTTAATCCAGAACAGCCTTATGCTCAAATTAATCCTGAGATGAATCAAGGATTTATAGTCTTTACTGCCTCGCAGAAGGGACTCAGCCACAAGCAGTGCATATGACTAGGGGTATTCAAATCCCATTCCCATTCCAAGAAAATTCACCAGTCTTATCAAAATTATTTTCACTTTCCACGGCCTTTCTTCGATATGCTACCTTAAATTCAGGAGCATCTTGGAAATGTGCAAAGGCCGCTCCCCTTAGAGTACAGAATTAAGAAATAGTCCCTTTGGTGGGAGACTGCTAGAAAATGTCATGAAGGAAATGGCAGTATTAAGATGTTCCCTAAGATCACATGGGAAATTTAGAGCAGAAGAGGCTTGAGTCTGTATATTGCTGAGTCACCCTGCAGTTCTTTTTAGCCCTCTAACAATGCTCATATAAGCAGAATGCCCCTGTTGTATCCTGTAAATACCTCATGTAGACATGACCTCAGTACTGTTCCTTGTATCTTCCTGTCTTTTATATGATGATGAGTGAAGTTTCTGTTTCTGCCTTGTTCTATTTCTCTTTTCTTTTCTTTTCTTTTCTTTTCTTTTCTTTTCTTTTCTTTTCTTTTCTTGTCCATCAAGGTTTATTCAGTAAATCTGCATGAATACTTTCCTGCAAAAAGTTTGAGAGGTGTTTTTTTTTACAGTTCAAAATGTTTTATGCTTTTCATTTTAAGAATCCCACAAGGCCATATTTTCAGATACATCTTTGTCTGTACAGATGCTTTAGTTAAAATGCAAATGTCATATATTTAGCATGCAAATGAAGTGACATAAATATAATGCTCAAAATTTGCATTCCATCTCAAAAAGTAATTGCAATCTTTAATAAGAATCCCAGAAGTTAAGATTGTCTAAAGACATCATATTATTTTAATTACTGCTTGAATTCTTATCCGAATGTATATGCAGGCCTAGTCTTTTTCAACTTATGTTCATAACTTATGGCATCTTTCTCCAGCAGCTTTTGCTTACGATACACTACATTTCCAAATCATCAACCTGACTTTCAGCCGCATATCCCACCTTTTTATTTCCACCTGTCCATAATATATACTATAATATATAGAAAATATTAAATAATTATCACTTTCTATATCATTATAGGCAACTGAGCAAATCATGTCATAAAATAGGAGAGATTAGTAACATATACTATTAACAGTAGGGAAAGCTCGGTCTGTTATGGTCTGTTTCAGTCTTAACAAGCTGAAAATCATATTGGCTGACTTTCAGTCTAAGTTACTCAATATTACTACTCAGGAGTTACTCTAAATAACTATTTAATTCCTATATGACTTCCATTGATTAATTTAGTCAGCATGAGGCAATAAATTTTTCTTTCCACATGCAAGCCAAAGGAACAGTAGCAAAGATGAGATTTTCTACAAAATTGTACAACCTGGTTATGACCTTGGTATGTCTGTATAAGAGTATGCCTTAAAAAAAAATCAGCTGATTCGTAAGAGTAGAACTCTTTCCTTAACAAAACAACTCTCTTCCATTATTAGAAATCATTCCAAAACTTTGTGGTGCAAGCAGGCATTTCCTTAAATAACTATAATTAAGTTGACCAGAAAAATAAGTAAAAGATTAATTATATCTTTTTGAGTGATGAAAGTCTAAGTTTTCCATGTTCATTCATTCATTCTGGAGCAGTCTCATTATACAATAATCCAATATTTCTTCAGAACTATTAACAGAAATGGCCTCAATCACTATTTCTCAGCTCCAGCTACCTCAGAGGGTTGTTTAGATTGTAAAATAAATATATATTAATCCGGACTGTGGCTTTAGGACATTATACTGAAAGGAAGAAGTCTAAATTTCTAAATTTATTATGTTTTTTTTTGTTTATTTATTTATCAAATTTTATAAAATTTGATAAATAAATAAATAATAATAATAATAATAATAAATTAGGTATTTTAAGATAGAAAAACTGTATCATACATCCGTGACATCCTAGGAGTCTATTCAAACATGCTTTTCATGTTTCTTACTTCATGATTGCAGCATCAATCAAGTGATGACTTGCATGTGCAAATGAGTTATCAAGTGCTGGCTATTACCTATAAAGCTCTTAATGGCTTGAGCCCAGGGTATTTAAGTGCCTTTTTTGTCATGCACCCTACTGCTTACTAAGATCCCGTGTGGAGGGTTGATTATGGCTGCCATTGGCTCATTTGGAGACAACACGGGACCAAGCTTTCTCTGCAGCCGCCCTAGGGTTTTGGAATGTGCTCTCTGTCAGTATAAGAGCTTCTCCGTCTCTGGCTGCCTTTAAAAATCACCTAAGATACACCTGTTTTCTCAGGCCTTGTGCTAAAACTATATATTTTTTAAATTATGCTTTAAAAATGATTTTAATTTAGTTTTATTTATTGTTTCAAGTTGTGTACCCCACCTTGAGATCTAGGTGTTAGGCGGCTTATACATGTAATATAAATAAACTAGTGGGCCCAGGAGCAGAGTATCTGTACCTCTAGTTGGGCCCAGCCATCCCCTCCCCCCGCATGCCGGCATGCCTGGCTTTCTGGCTGGCAAACCAGCTACTTCCCCCCACCACTGTCCCCCTGGGCCAGGCCATCCCACCACTGCCAGCCAAGCTAGGCTGGCCCGCTGCCACTTCCTCTATGCGGCTGGGCCAGGGGCCGCCACCTCACCCTGGAGAGCGGGTGGATCTGGGCCGTCCTGCCACCTCACACTTCCCACTCCCGGCTGGCAAGGCTTCGCCTGCCGTCTGCTCACCTCTTCCAGCCAGCGGAGCTTTGCCCGCTGGCCCTCCGCCTTTGTGCCGCTGCCATTATTTCTCTCCGCTTCAATGCTGGAACTCTTGCACGCTCTAGAGCATCTGTGCACTAGTACTTGATTGCTCCCCTCACCCACTGCCACAGACCCCCCTCACCTCAGTGATCTCCCAAACCTCACCTGAGCTGCACTCCTGCTCCTGCTCCTCTATCCCCTTGCTTCCATCACCCTCACCCCTCTTAGTCATGGCTGCAGCATGCCATTGCTGCCTATTGGCCAAGCTGCAGCCCCAGAGACCTCCTCACCCTCACCCAAGTCCCGCTCCTTCCCACAAGATCAGCAGCAGTGGTTGACCGGGCCATTCCTCACTGCTGCCACCACCATGGCCGCTCGTTCCCCTGAGGCCACTGACAGGCCTGGGCACATCCCTTGCCTGCCTCCCTCCCTCTGACAATAGCCTTGGTAGCCCCAAACAGCAGCAGTGGTTGACTGGGCCTTTCCTTGCTGCCAGTGCTGCCATGGCCACTCATTCTCCTCAGGCTACTGAAAGAACATCTTCTGACCAGTAACAGTTGTATTCCAACTGGCCTTAACCATCACAGGCTCCTCCTCTCTATCTGCATATGGAATCCCCACTGCCCAATCACCAAAGTGCCACAGGCTCCTCCTCCCTATCTGCATATGGAATCCCCACTGCCCAATCAGGTGCTTCATTGGGAGGCATGGCTTGCCATATCCCCATGCATCCCCCTGGTCCATCTACAGGAATTAATAATACAGATAAATAATAAATAATCACACACATGGTTAAAAATCAGAGCTAGAATTTCCATATTACCTTGAACACAAACATTTTCAAGAAAATGGCTTAATGATTCAGCAGTGAGTCATTTAGTTTATAGACAAATAATAAAAAAGCAAAGTGAAGTACATGTTTGTCTGAACCAGCCTTAGGAAGATACGTCTGGAATCAGATGCTTTAAGAAATTGGAAATCTGAAAATTAAATTACAGTCTCTAGACTGTTAAAAAGACAAGGAGTAGGGATGTGCACAAATCAATTTTTTTTTAAAAATTTGATTTGTACCCAAACGAATCACCTCCAATTTGTTTTGTGTCCGAATCTCCCCCCCCAATCACCCCAGATTCAATTTGTACCCAAATTTTCCTAATCCAATTCTGAATTGATTTGGGGCAATAAAGGGGTTCTGTGGGTAAAAAAGTGGGTTGGATGGTAGTACCCAATGAGTGGAAGCTACCATCCAAATTTCAAATAAATTGGGCAAGGGGTGATTTTAAAAACCTTTTTGAAGTTTACGCATAGGGAATAATGGGGACTTCAGCAGACTTAGTTATAACTCCACATGGGGGGCACCAGGGTGGCCCAGAGCAGGTTGTGGTGGGTGGTAGTGCCCAATGGGTGGAAGGAAGCTGCCACCCAGATATCAAAGAAATTGGGCAAAGGGGTGATTTCTAACAATTTTTTAAAGTTGGCATGTCTTTGTGGCAGATTCAGGGCAGAAAAGGGGTTTCAGGGGCAGAAGAGTGGGTCAGGTGACAGTGCCCCAATGGGTGCTTGCTACCATGCAGATTTCAAGTAATCGGTGAAAGGGGTGTTTAAAAAAAAAAATTCAGAAGTTTGTACATCTTTAAGCTTTCCCCCCATAGGGAATAATTGGGATTCCAGCAGCCCCATAACTCCACTTGGGGGGCACCAGGGTGGTCCAGAGCGGGTTGTTGTGTAGTGCACATAGGGTACCAACCACCCCCAAACCCACAAGCCCATGGGGCATAAAATTGAGGTCTGAATCTCTGAATTTTCCAGATCCGAATCTGGGGCGATTTATTTTGTAACCAAATCTGGGCAATTGAGCACAAGGGTGATTTGTTCTGTCTACAAATCACCCGAATCAGCTAGATTTGGGTACAAATCATTCTGTACCCGAATTCATTCGCACATCCCTAACAATGAATGGCCACACATTCCATATGGTCTACAATATTATTAATTATGTGTAAAGAAAAGTTTGTGTATACAGATCAGCCAAATCATAGAATATATGAATTTACAATATATTTTATTCCTGAAACTTCACAATATTAAAAGAAATATAGTAACAGTAAAATACCATATACAAATAAGTAGTCAAAACAATCACAGAGATTCAGTCAGTGACATTTCCTTATCCCTCCCCCACTCCCAGCTCCATACTATACTGAATGCCTGGGATGAGATGTACTTAAAATGAGAAATCCAAAATTGATCTTTGACATTATAAATGATCCATAAACAAAAGTAAAAGAA
Organism: Hemicordylus capensis; assembly: GCF_027244095.1. NCBI lineage: Eukaryota > Metazoa > Chordata > Lepidosauria > Squamata > Cordylidae > Hemicordylus > Hemicordylus capensis. Next base: position 322,840,753 of record NC_069657.1, on the reverse strand, counting down.
TTCCTAAATTATTTAGGAATGTTAAATTCTCTTTTAAAACTTGAATATTTAATTTGTAACACAGAGGAAAAACAAACCAACATCTGGTCGCAACAGCAGTGGAGACATGCTATACCTCTTGACTTGCTATACCTCTTGACTTTGTTCTCTATGTAAAGTTAATGTGAACAGATTGTAATATAGCAGAAAATATGACCCTGAAATAACCAATTTATCGATTTCTGAGAGTGCTATCACTGAATGACAGTCAAAAGTGCACCTTTTTCCTGCAATGGTATACTTGCGGCTGCTCAGGAAATCAGTCGTTGGTGCTGACCATGGTCCTGAAGAACTGCTCAGTATTATTAACCTGTTATGGTGTTGGCGCAACGGGGTAGCAACTTGCGTAGGGAGCAAGAGGTTGCTGGTTCAATTCCCCACTGGTATGTTTCCCAGACTATGGGAAACACCTATATCGGGCAGCAGAGATATAGGAAGATGCTGGAAGACATAATCTCATACTGCATGGGAGATGGCAATGGTAAACCCCTCCTGTATTCTACCAAGAAAACCACATGGCTCTGTGATCGCCAGGAGTGGACACAGACTCAATGGCACAATCTTTCCTTCCCTATGGTATTGTCAAAAGGGTTTAGATAAAATGGAGGCATCTCCATCAGCATCTTACATAATTTGCTGTCATGTAATTAAAATATTTTTCTGTAGTTTTATTTTTCAGCCCACAAAGAAGTTTCTGCTAAATTAATCACATATTTTCTCTATTCATAGCATAACATAATCCCAGGTTTTTGTTTCTTAGATAAAAGATGACATGCATAACACAGTTCGTTGAGAGGTCCCTCAGTCCCTAGACATATGTTATTATGGATACTACTACTACATTTTAGATTGCTTTTGGTACAGATAGATAACTTCTTTAAAAAGTATAATGCAGCCCTAGGCTGTATTAACAGAATCATAGAATGAGAAGTAATAAAAGTTGTTGGTACTTAATTCATATAAATACTTTAAAAAAATTATTTAAAAAGTCATAGTATACAAAAAGTCCTCAAACATATATTAACTGAGTCATTGGTTCTTGTGTCATAAAAGTCTTCACATTTCTGTTGAACTGAATCATTAGTTCTTGTGGTTCCTGGTGAAGTCAGATGTGTTTCAACCTATTGTCTTCCTCAATGACTAGTTTTAAATAGTGCTTTCATTAGAACAGTACATCTCCAAAGTCCTTCTAATCCAAAGAAGTTTTCACAATTTCTCCAAGGTTGCTCTTAGTAATCTATTTATACATCTTTCTTCTGTAAGATATTAAGCCCTTATTATAAAAGTTAAAAAAAATTATAGAACTATTTATCAATGTATAGTGAAGCTTAAAATTCACTCTTTGTAAAGGCCCTGCAGGTCAATGAAGTCAGACACCCATATCTTCTTTTATCTGTACTTTAAAGCCCTTCCAGCTGTTTCTTATACAGTAGATTGTGACATGTCCTCCCTCCAAAAGTTTGTTTTTTGCTCTTAAACTCTCTAAAAGAGGAACGTACTATTAAAACCTTATATTATGGACTATAGTATAGATATCCAATATATATCTAATCACCATCACACAAAATTACCACATTAAAACAGTTAATATATTACAAATTAAAAACAATATTTTAAAATAGATCATAAATTACAAAGTTATCTCAAACTGTAATACACATCAACATAATAATCACCAAATATATAATCCATATTACTGATGAATTTCAACTATACATATAATTTAACCAAATACTTGTTCACAATTACAATGACAAAATTAATGGAATTAATTAATCTGAACTTTCCTACATGGGTGGCATCCAATCAATCTCTTCATTTAGACCAAAAGGCATGATGGTTTGTAGCTGATATGTCCAATATACGTATCTTTACTGTAATTTCCTAGATAAGTTGTTTTCAGAGGCTCATATCTTCTCTATACACCAAAATTTCAGTTCTTTTTTACGATGATATAGGAGCATAAGAAGCTGCCATATACTGAGTCAGACCATTAGTCTTTCTAGCTCAGTATTGTCTGCACAGACTGGTTGCAGGCAGGAATCTCTCTCAGCCCAATCTTGGAGATACCAGGGAGGGAACTTGGAACTTTCTGCTCTTCCCAGAGCGGCTCCATCCCCTGAGGGGAATATCTTACAGTGCTCATACATCAAGCCTCCCATTCATATGCAACCAGGATTGACCCTGCTTAGCTAAGGGGGCAAGTCATGCTTGCTACCACAAGACCAGCTCTCCTCTCCATAAGAAGTATGACCATACTTTAAGAAGTATGACCATACTAGGGATGTGCGAATCGATTCGGATACAAATCGATTTGTACTCGAATCTAGCTGATTCAGGTGATTCGGAGACAAAACGAATCACCCCTGTGGTCCATTGGCTAGATTTGGGTACAAATCGAATCGCGGCTGATTCGAGTCGAATCAATTCGGGTTTCGGATCTGTCCTATTAATTTCCCCAGATACCCTGCTTTCATTTTTTTTAAAAGCTAAGCTCTAGCCCTTTAGACAGTGCCAATTGTCAACTGCCATGTGCCAACTACACCCCACTCCCACCCACAAGGCAGTGAGGTACTACTCAGTTTAAGTTAAGTGCCTAATGGGTAGAGGCTACCACCCCAATTGCAGAGGGATTGGGCAAAGGGCTGGTTTTTGGTGAATTGTTGAAGTTTTCCATAGGAAATCATGTAGGTTTCAGCAGCCCCATAACTACTCTTGGGGGGTGCTGGGGTGGCATAAAGTAAATAAATCCACCCTGTGCCACCCATACGATTTCCGGCTCCGTCACAAAGCCGGTAGCGGTGGTGGGCATCCACCACTTTTAAGATTCTGAGCCCTTTTGGGATAGGGATCCACCCTATTTATTTATTATTTCTCTGTGCAAACTGCCCAGAGCCACTTTTGGAAGGGCGGTACAGAAACTGAATAAATACAAATACAAAATACAATAAATCCCTAATTGAGATTTATAAACTACAAATACAATGAATTAAATAGTGATTACATAAAGCTGGACATTATATTACATAAAACTGGACATTGTAGCAGATATTTAAACAAATGCTTATTTTCACCCCAATCCTGAACTCATTTACACTACGATCCTAAGTAGATACGTTCCACTGAAAACCCACTGAGAGCAATATGTGTAGTTAGGATCATAGTGTTAGAGATACAATTTAATTCAATATATCAAATACGTTTTCAGTACATACTCCAGTAGAGAAATACATGTAAAGTGTGTTTATTTTTACAACTTAATTTTTTTTACAACAGTGACACATCATCTTGCAGAAGGATGTGTGTGAACAAACTCTAATCCTAAAATAGCTTGAGTTTACAAAGGAACATAAGTGGAAATTTTTTTAGCAAATATTTCCAAGACTAGATATGTTGCGAAGAAAAAGAGTGGGGAGGGGACACTGTAAAGCTATAGTTTACTTTACCTTCTGGTTAAAACTACATGAGAACACTGGGTGTGTGTTTTTAACTAATCCAACTTTAAAAAAAAATCCTATTGGTGGCTATGCATCCTCCCTCAGTCACACACAATAGCAAACGCTTACAATGAGAATGGCTCCACTGGAGCAATACTAATACATTTGACACAGCTTCCATCCTGTCATTATGCAGAGGAGCTTGTGCTTATCCCTTTTTAAATTGGAGACTCTTTTTAACCAGGAATCCCCAGGATGAAAGTGAACCATTTTCATCACGGCAAAACAAATCCTTCTCTGGCGAATTTTGTTATTGTTTATTGTTACCAGCATTTTATCAGCACTAAACTGTATGAAAGCTTCAATTAGTTCTTGATGAATGATCCCATAAAATCATGTAGTTTCATTTCCCCTGCCAACAGATATTTTTACTGAGTGTTATTAAATGAAATATAATTGGGAGAGGATTCAGGCAACATAGAGTTATCTTGTGCTTTTCGAACTGGAAGAGTAAAGTGTGCATCTAGTATATCTGGCATTAGTCTTTTGCTTGCTTGTTTGTTTTTTTAAGGCCAATAGCTCATTGTTCCACAATGAGATGTGCTCTGTAATTCTCAGATAATTCTTTAAAAATTTGGCACTGGAAGGATACAGACATGTTGTGGACATTTGAACTCTTACCATATGTCTGTAGCATCCAGCCATATGGGGAAACCCATGTGACCCTTTATCAAATATTCCAATTGTTTGTGAGAACAGGATAAAATTTGCCATTCATCTGACCAGTGCTACAAGGGACTAGCTCCTCACATAGTTTGTTTCCACATTTTGATGTAAACTGCCCTGAGCCATTTTTGGAAGGATGGTATATAAATCAAATGAATAAAATAGAATAAATAATTAGAGCTGTTTAGTGCTGCCAAGGCATTACTCTTCCACTAGCAATAGGAAACAAAATTAAATTAATGGTCCAGGATAGAAAGAGCCAGTGTGGTTAGAGTATTGGACTAGTATTGGACTGGGAAGACCTGAATTTGTTTGTTTATAATATTTCTATACTGTATGATATATAAATCCATAGGTGGTGTACACATTAAAAAATAAAACACATATAAGAAATAGTATAAAACAGTTAAAATTCACAAGACAGAAAACAAGGTTACAGATAAAAACACGTTAAATAATGTTTTAAAATTGAGTTAAAAGCCTGAGAAAACAGGTACATCTTGAGAGTCCTCCTGAAAGCAAACAGAGGAGGGGATGCTATTATTTCAAGAAGGAGCATATTCCAAGCCCTAGGGCAGCCACAGAGAGGAACTCTATTCAGGGCTGAATCAAGCCCCTATTCAGCAATGAAACTCACGAAGGTCATCCACATTGCCAGCCGAAGCTGGGGAGGAGCAGGAAACCCAGGGTTGAGAGGCTCATGTGGAGCCATGGAACCCGCTCCTAACCAGCAGCTCCAAAGCAAGGCTATCCCATAGTTTTGTGATAAGTGATAAGCCCCCTCCCTGTCTTAACAACCCCAATCATGTGTATGATCAGGGCTGTCTGCAGCAGCTCCCAGAAGCTCGGCTGGCTCTCCACCATTGAGTGCCAGCTATAGAGTAACCAGGAAGCCAGGAGCTGCTGCACTGATGTGGGTAGCCTCTTTGCTGCCTATGCAATGCATTGTGGGATGCAGGAGGACTTCCTCCTCCAGATTCCTGCTCAGGACATCACTGCCGAGCTGATTGTGTGGGTGTGCAGCACAGCATAGTCCAGGTGAGCCCATGATCATGTGAGGGGATGCAGGTTGTGTCCCGCCTTCCCCCCCAGCTCTCCCCACCAACGATGTTTCCAGTCATCATGTGAATGAACTTACTGAGTGACTCTGGGACAGTTGCTTATATCTCAGCCAGATAGATAGATAGATAGATAGATATAGATATAGATATAGATATATATACCTACCTCACAGGGTTGTTGTGGGGATAAACAAAACCATGTAACCCACTCTGGACTTCTTGGAGGAAAAGTGGGATGTAAATGCAAACAAACAAACAAACAAAGTGCTACATTCCCTGTTACAATCCTGTGATATCCATTCCCATGGGCAACATCCGAAGTATGCAAACAAGTAGGTACCATTTGGTCCATAGAGACTTTAGGATTTCAGGTTCTACCATGGAGAAGAGCATGGTCTGAAGATTCAAAATGCAGATGTCTTGCTGAAGATAATCCAGTCTGGATTTTTTTAATGCCTGATTGTAAGACCACCTAGGAAGCCTATGTATGTTGTCTTGAGACTTGTCCTAAAAGAAAAAGAGCATGTAAATGTCATAAGGAAGGAAGGAAGATATTGCACCACACTGCTAGCAAAAGATTTGCTGCCCAGATCTGAACAGGGAAGAAAGGGCAAGGTTGCCTGGCCTCTATCTGGGTGGGAGTGTAGGGGAGGAGAAAGAAACACCAATCCATAACAGGATGACTGCTGTTCCTGGGATTTGGGCCTGGGGAGAAGGAAATGAATCTACTCAGGGCTTAACCAAGTGCAGGAGGCAAAAGATTTTCCCATGCAGGCTCCCACTCTTCAAAACCATTACATGCTTCCTCACTTTGTAACATCTCCTGCCTTCCCTATCTGGCCATTCTAAACTGCACAGGGGAACCTTTACAGATATCAGCCCTGTGCACCACAGTTCTATGCAGCTTGACTCAGAAGTAAGTTCCATTTCCATGTTCAGTTGGGCTTGCTCCCAGGTAAACAGGCATGGGATCATAGCTAGAATTACAGCCTTAATGAGTCATTTTCTGCATATTGGCAGAAGGCTCTACAATTATTCATCCTTTTTTCTAATTATCGCAATTACACAATTACACAATTGCATTTCAAAAACTAAACTTAGCTAAAATAGAATGAACAAGTAACTAAAGAATGTGGGAACAGGAGATGACTAATCAAAGAGCCGATTTCAGTAATGTCATATGTCGTATCTGTGATGGAAAGTGTTATAGTACTGAAAAGAAGTAGGACGTGAGAGGTTACAAACCTCTTGCTGAGCTACAGCCTCTGCATAAAATCAATGAGGTGAAATTATCCTGCCTAACGCAGAAGCATCCCTCTCCCAGAATTCACTATGGTTGGTGTCTGTTCATTCATTCATTCATTCATTCATTCATTTCAAAACTAGCTTTAGTAGCATTTTGCCAGTCTACAAAGAACTGGCTAGCTCTGAAACTGACACTTTATATTATTTATTCAGACAAATCAAGTCTGAAAACAAGATAGGAGGACAACAGAGAAAACACGGGAACACAACAGGTTGGCAATATCATCCTCTGGATTTTCCATTAACAGTGAGGAAAGGATGACAATCCCAAGGAAAAGGGCAAGTTTAGAAGCCACCATGGTTGTATTTTTCACAATAAATTTACAAGCCGTCAAATTACATTTGATTGTATCTATCCACCACTGTAATACACTATAGCTGAGGTTTCAAGCCTAAGGCAAGTCTATACACTATATTCCTATGCTCTCCATTCATAACTACAGCACACAGTTAGGAGCACAGCAATAGTACTGGCTGACAGCCTAACAAAGTGCTGATACTTCATGAGATGTACAGTGTGAGGAGGTAGACCAACAGCAGTGGCCACTGGGAAAATGCCGTGCTGCAGTTGGATAGGGCTAGTTGCATTCCCCTGCTAAATTTAAGAAAATCACCACTTTGAAAGGTGCCACTTTGCTAGGTTAGCAGGGATTAAAGGATAATCACTCAAATGTCCAATGAAAGAATGTTTGTAATGCTGACTTACAAAAATTGACATCAGCAAGTGGAATCTCTGGCACATGACAGAAACATCTGACATCACACTGAGGTGAGTCTCATGATCAGTGGGGTTAGCTCTCCCTGCAGATGAGCAGAAGGCAGCCAGCACGGAGCCGGCAGGGATTGTGGGGATCAGGGGCCATGTGGCCCCCAGAAGTTCCAGAAGTTCCACACTTGTGCGGGGCATGCTAGAGAGTCCCCCGAGCCCAGGAGGCTGCTTGCAGCCTCCCGATTGGGGGTTTCCTCATGTGTTGCCATGGTGCGGAGCTGCACTGCGGCAATATGCGACAAAAAAACCTGGGTTAGTGGAGTGCTCGCTCTGCTAACCTGCGATAAGGGGAGGGGGAGTTAAGCGGAGGACACGCTTTGGGGAAACTGGGCTCTCCTGCAAGCCCAGTGGTTCCCAAAATCTGTTAGAAGCGGGCTAACCTCCTTTAGCCTTATTTCCACTGGTTGTGAGAAATTGAATACCCTCACTGTGTTATGCAGAACAGAAGTTTGTGATGAGATAGTTCCAGCAGAATGAGAATATGGAAGGCCATTAAGGGCTTTATTTTTTCTTCCCTAGTTCTAAAATTAAGTGGGATAAGCACAGAGGTAGCCTTTTGGTAGGTTGTCCACGACGGACATGGATGCAATTTGATGAGAGAGATACTAATGATATTTTGTTGTGGTATCATAACTTAAGTGTTATAACTTGTGTATAGAAAAGATTAGCTCCATTGATGGAGTTCAACAAATTAAAGTAGCTCTAAATATGGATTACAAATAATCCAAATAATAACCTAATGACCCATTCAGTTTAGAGGAGAAATTTCAGCAAATCTTCTGTTGCACACATTTATTGTTTTTTGCAGTATATTTCTTCTAGGAGGAGTACAATCTTACAGAGTCTTAGGCAAAATTAACTTATAAATGTATACAGAAAATGCAAATATTCTTTCAGAAGAAAAATAGTCTAATAAGTATTATGGGACGTGGTTGGAAGAAATTTGCTCTTTTCAAAGTTTTTAAAGACACTTGGGGAATGTGTCCTGAGAGAATTCTTAGTGCTGGTGGGCTCCCACTTTAAAGAACTTGAGATTGCTGAGGGTGGTGTTCCCCCTTTGAAGAATGCTGCATTTTAAAAAGACTTCTTCCTTTGAAGGTAGTATTAATATCTGTGGGGTTTCCCTCCAAAATTCTCATTGTTGGAGAAGAGTGAGTCCTCCATTGAAGGTATTCTCCAGGTTCGGGATGAAAAGGCCTGGGAAAAACTTCCCACCCCTGAGAGGACTATCTTCTTTTGGAAGACAGATTGAGCAGAACTAATTCTGAAGGAGTGCTCATTGCTAGAAGGCATAGAACATCAACACTTAATGGACATTTCTACCTCAGCAGACTTGGAAAGGGGAAACAGGAAGAAAGTTAAGAAATCTTATCTGAGGAAATATAACCATCTTCATTGGATAAAACCACCTTACTGTGCAGCCTTAATTCTCCCTTTCCGTGATTTCATTTCTTTCCATTTGAATGGCAACAGTGAAGATGGAAATTTCTTATGGATATGGTATATTTGCAAGGACTAGATACTCTGCCTAGATGTCCTTCATTGAAGAACCACATACATGCACGACATAGCGCCAATCCATGAATTACCTTTGCATTGCTACCATAAAGCTATTCCTGTATGCCTGGTTCTCATACAATACCAGTAACAAATGTATGGCTGTATTACATGGGTAGGCTAGATCACCTGTTTCTCACATTAGATCCTGTAGGATGTTAAAACATAAAGTACCCATTTAACTCAGATAACCTACATTACACTAACCTATGTTAGCAGTGCAGTGTAGGAGCCAACCACAGGAAAGAAGCAAGACTGTGACTGTCGGATTATGTAGATAAAACTGTTTATAATTATTTATAGAGTCTATAGAAAGACAAAACCAGATTAAGGTAGGTGTGTGTGTGTGTGTGTGTGTGTGTGTGTGTGTGTGTGTGTGTGTGTGTTTAAACACAATGTAGCTAGCCAATATTAACCTACTGGGCATACTGAATGTCTAAGAAATCAAGTCTACAGAAGCAAACTATGCTGAAAACAATGCCATGATCAATATCTTGCATTACAGTAAAAATCCTCATGGGCTTAAAACTTTATTTTCTTGTATTTGGTAAGAAGCCCTAGAGAGCAACCTCGAGGGTGAATTACAGCAGTAGAAACAAACATTGTGTTCCAGTACAAGGTAGACCCTGTTAAAGACATTAGGAGACATAAAACACAGAGGAGAAAAACACTTCTTATAAGCACTACATTTAGGATTCTCCAGACACAAAAATAAGTCAAAATCTAAAAGAATGGATCCAACAATCTTCAAAGGGTTCCAAAAGAGTATTTTCACTTCTAGGAACATCAAAATTATTAGTTACTTCTATACTATCTAGCAACTAAAATTTGATACATGTGTAATCCAAAATACTTTCATTACTAGACCATTTAACCTTGTAACTGTGCATTGCAAAATCTACTACATAACAGCAAAAAGCAAGTCAAAGCAGATATGTATAATATTGGAAGTGTGTGGACATTTCTCTTCACACATTTGAACCAGCTTAGGATTGGAGGGGACAGATAGAAACTGGAAACATCAAATCTGAAAGCAAGGGATTTCCATTCATCACCATGTATCCTTGCTCCCCCATCCCTCACACAGATGCTTTTCAACCAAGGAAATGGCATTGGGAGATCTAATTACAGATCCTATATCATGTCTAGTTTGGCCCTGAAATTCACAAACAGTTTAGTACATGGGAGGGGGCTAGAGGAGTCCTTCCAATGTGCACATCATTGTGGAGGTTTTGTCTTGTGTATCCCAGTACTCTGTGCTGCAATTTTATAACTGCTTTACTATTCAAAATGAATAAGATTGGGGGCTTTTTCATGTTTATTGTAGGTCAACTTAGGAAGGCAGTCAACCAAAAGGTGAGATGACAGATAGATTGATGGGCTTATACATACGCTGTGTACTTGTAGAGACCACCTTGCATCTTGTTACATAATTTTGGCTGAGACTTCACTGCCAATCTCAACTGTATCCTCACTCCATCTCCCTTAGTATGTTTGAGCATGCTATTCACATGCTCCTTTCAATAGATTGAAGCTACAGGCACAGAAGTGATTTGCTGTGAAGGTAGAGTCCATTTTTGGACTATAGACAAAGTTTTGACAATCTGTTTTTTTCTCTATTTTTCTAGTGTTTCCAGTTCCATTTAAGTCCTGAACTTACCTAGGAAAGTGCCCTAACATGTCCTTCACATACAACCTGCAAGATTCTGAAGACAAGACAGTTTATGCCAACTGTAGGACATATTTGCTTCTGGAGCACAGGATCCTTTTCCAATACACTGCAAATAATGTATTTGGTTCTCCTTCTTTATCAAAAGTGCAGCATTTTACGAAGCTTCCAATATTTCTGCTTTGGGCTTAATGCTGCCAAAGCTATTGTTCTGCAGCAGAAATGGCATGCCACCTTCCCAGTGCTGCTTGAGTGTACTCTGAATAATGGCAGGTCAGGGAATGTGGGTCTGTACTGTTACATACAGTGAATTTTGGCTGATAAAGCCATGCAGACATAATTAAGAAAACATGCCAGATAAAGTAAGGTTTGAGGGCTTTTTATAAGATAAGAATGAACCACCATAACTAGCTGAACCTAAAGCCACTGAACTTCCCTTCTTTCTCTTTGTCTCTCCAAACATCACCAATTCAGATTGTCTAGGCAGCCTTATGTATGCTTTATGCATAATGATTCTCTCCCTCCACCCCCTACCTGAACAGTTTTGCCTTTTTGACTAGTTACTGTTACCACCATTTAATAAGGCAGCTTCCCTTGGCTTTCTAATCGAAAACTTGCTTTTATCTTTCTTCATAAAAGAATTGAAATGGCTTCTTTCAGGATTCTGTAGCCTCTGGGGAGATAAGGACCCTGCGGTTAACAGGATGAGAGATTTTTGTTTAGAAATTTTTATTTAGACAATGAAAAATGACCTCTGTAAACTCAAAGCTATCTTATTTTGGGGCTTTAGGCTTCTGGCAGATAAATCAATTGGGCCCTTGGGACAGCAAAGGAAAAACCTTTGCAGTAACTATGTCAGGGCAACGCAATAGATTTGTTGTGGGGATGCAGTTGTGCTGAAGGTAGAATGCACTTAAAAATAAATATCATTTTATTTTCTATTAAATATTCAGGATTTTGGTACTATGCCTTTCAATGGCTGCAAGTAAATATTTCCTTTTTGTGATACAAAGTGTCTCTGTGTGTGTGCACGCACAAGAAATAGAAAGAGAGAGGCCCCAAACCTAAATCCATTTTCTTGGAAGCAGGCGTGTAGCTAGGGAAGAGGGGGCCGATGCCTGCCCATCTCCCTGGCGGCCCCTTGGAGTGAGGGAGTGAATGAAGAAAATGGGGAGGGATGGAGCTGGGGGCTCCTCAGGAGTTGGGTGTGTGTTTGGGGGGGAGTGAGTTCTTTGAACCCATCCACTAAATTATAGCTACACCCCTGCTTGGAAGGAAGTTCCACTGATTTCCATGCAACTAATTTACAAATAAGTGTGCTTATTAGTACAGTCTACATATGGATACATGCTCAAGTTCACATAACAAACATATATCCAAAGATGCACCTAGGTAATTTTGGAGCCTGGACCTAAAGGCCTATGGAGCCCCCTGCTGCAAGTTAAGCATCATCTTGTAACATGTAGGTTCTTGAGGGCACAAACCACACCACCCAGGACAGACTAAATATTATTTGGGGGGCCCCGGGTGGTGGTGGTCCAGGGGTAAGAGTGCTTCTGCATATATCTGTGTATGAATACGCACAATATAGCTAGCTGTAAAGCAGACTACTTTCTGCTTTATTCGATTTTCGATTTTACCATAAAATTCACTGCAAATACAATTCAACATTCCCTTAGAAACTTTTCCACTGCTTGCTGCTCTTTTGATTAAAATATCTGATGCTCCCTCCTTTTTTTGTCTTCTTGAGAGGGAGACTAAGCACCAGCTTTGGAAACTGCTCATTTTTCACAAATGATTTTAATTATGAGCCTAGCTAATACTGTGATTGTCTAAAGTACACTTTAGCAGGATACTACAATGATTTTCACACCTGTACATAAGCCTAAGAAGCTTTGCGAGTCCTCACAGCATGAATTTGCACTGCATGTTTGCTCTCAGGAAGAAGGAGTGTGGCACTTTGCTCTATGCTTTTCTACCTGCATTGTGTAGAGTGCAGGTTCAATGTGAAAAGTTATGCAGAAAGTAAATTGCAAATTTGACAAGGAAGCAAATGAAGAAGCAGATGCCTAACTGAAAGGTATTGATGTTCAGTTGCTAGTAATTTTGGCTGGTAAGGAACAACCCACATTGTTAAGAAGCCCTGGCCAGGCTTGATTTAATAGACATTTATATTCACATTTAAATATAAGGCATATTCATGAGACAGATAACAAACATGTTGACGATTTGGGTTCCATGGAACACCTTGAGGTCATCCACACAATCAAAAACTGTGTTCTACCTGAGTTTGGGAGCTGTGTGTGCTCCCTGTTTTCAGTTGTGCAGAAGCAAGGTAGAAGGAAAACCTGGGTAGCTTTTCCTCCTACCTTGCTTCCACACAACCACTTCTATCCAGGTTTTCCTCTTACCTTGCTTCCACACAACTGAAAATTGGGAGCACACACAGCTCCCAACCTGGGTAGAACACAGTTTTTGATTGTGTGAATGACCTCACTGACTTACAAACAAAGTTGCATAAAGAACAAAAAAGTACATCAGATGAAAAGATGCAAGGACCTGAAACTAAACAAGAAATTCAGGAGCTGCACAAGGATTTAATGGAAGTTTCAGAGTTAGGTAGAGAAGTGGATTTGTTATGGAGGTTTGCTTTTTGGGATATCTGGACATCCCACCCTGCACCTCTTCATATTGCTTGGTCTGGTATTTAGTGAGGTAAGCATGACAACTGTTACTAGGCACTGGGATTGAAAGGAAGAGTTCCATGGATATCAGAACCAAGGAAATAGAGTCAGGTGGAAGTTACCTGCCAAGAAAAGGGCTGGCAGAAAGGGACTTAGACTGAAGGACAGAAAACTATAACTGGTTGTACTTTCTTCAAGGCACCAAGACTTTTGTTTTGTTTGTTTTTCCTTTGTGAAATAAGACTATGGACTATGGGCTAGGAGAGCCTAGCCTGATTTTGGCTGATCGTGTAAACCACAGGCTCACAGCCCGGTGGCTTACAAGCGGTTAGCCCGCTTTTTTAGCCCTCCCCAAAGCCCAGGTTTGCGGAGCGAGTGCTCTGCAAACCTGGGCTTTCCAATCGTGATTAGCTGTGGTGCGGCTCTGCGCCATGTCTACTTACGAGAAGACCCCCAAGAGAGGAAGCGAAAGCCGCCTCCCAGCTCCGGGGGTTTCCCCAGTATGCCCTGTGTGCTCGCGCAGGGCATACTGGAGCTTCCAGGGGGGCGCGTGGCCCCCGAGCTCCCCAGCCCCCTCCGGCTCCATCACAGAGCCAGCAATCATGTGGGCGGCTGATCCGGGCACCCAGGGCTCCATCTGTGATCGTCTGCAGGGAGAGTGGGCTTAGCTTGCTCTCCCCACTTAGCTGCAAAAACCAGGTCTCACTGATCGTGAGACCCAGCTCATTATCTTTATTTTTAAAATAGTTTGATTTTGTATATTGGTGTAACATCCCATGTCTATAACATTCCACTGCTATTAAGGGCAATAGCTATTACAGGAGAACCTCGTTATTCACGGGACTGCTATTTGTGGTTCTGCGTAGCCGCAGTATGCCTAATAGACACCCATTTCCAGTTTCCACAGATATGATAGGGTTAAAACCCATGTTTCTAGAGGACTGGAAGTGACTGCTGAGGTCATATCCGCCCTCCATTTTGTCTCAAGGAACCATTTTGTGGCTTGTTTCTTCTAAAAATCAGACTTTCCCCCATGCTTTTTGCAGGTTTTGGGGGGCATTCCTGGGCACATGGAGAATACACTGAGCATGCCACAGTACGTTCTGGGCCATTTGGGGGCCATTCTTGGTCATTTAAAAAAAATCCCCCTCACCCTGGAACCTAAACCTTTTCCCCATAGCTGTGAGAGGTGTCCTTTTCCCCATAGCTGAAATGCCTGGTTAGTAACGAGTTGTTACTCAAGTTTCTGTTGCTCACTGTAGTAGGCGAGGAATGGAACCCTTGCAAATAACAAGATTCTCATGTACAGGATAGGACAACTGAAGATAAATCATGGCAGTGGAACCATCACACTGGGAACATGCCTTAGGACCAAGAGAGCTGTGCAGAGTGTCTTTGAACTGTTCTTCCATAACCCCGTGCCAAGTTCAGGGAAGTTGGCAGACAAGTGTGAGTTAGAGCTTTGGCAGAGTCCTTTCACAAACTTTCTGGAAAAGCTCAACTGAATAAGGTCATTCACACAATCAAAAACTGTGTTCTACCCGGGTTTAGAAACTGTGTATGCACCCAATTTTTGGCTGTGTGGAAGTAAGGTAAGAGGAAAACCTGGGTAGAAGAGATTGAGGCTATTCACACAATGGGAGAAAATCGGGCTAGTGGAAGCTAGCCCGATTTTCTCCCATCGTGAGAACTTCCGGGCTCGGCTCTGGGGTCACCCTCTTAAGTTGCCCTGCCCTTAAACCGGGTTTGTGGAGTGAGCGCTCTGCAAACCCAGTTTTTCTAATCATATGTTGCTGCAACGCAGCTCCGTGGCATGGCAACTCATGAATAGACCCCTGACCGGGAAGCTCAAAAGCAGCCTGCCGGCTCGGGGGTCTCTCCAGCATGCCCTGCACGCTCATGCAGGGCATGCTGGAGCTTCTGGGGGCCACGTGGCCCCCGATCCCCCCAGCCCCCGCCAGCTCTGTAACGGAGCTGGCAGACGTGTGGGAGGCCAGTTTGGCCACCCGGAAGCAGACTGCTAGGTCATCTGCAGGGAGAATGGGCTAAGCCCACTCTGCCTGCTAACCCTGCCAAGGCAGTTCCCACTGATCATGGGAACCGCCTCATTGAGGTGGGTCTCACGATCCGTGAGACCCGCTTTTGTTAGAACTGTGGGGAGAGCGGGCTAAGCCCGCTCTCCCCGCAGACGAGCGGGCAGGGAGCCCTGGGCGGCCGGATTGGCCGCCCACATGATGGCCGGTTCTGAGACGGAGCCAGCGGGGGGTGGGGGGAGCGGGGGCTGCACAGCCCCTGCAAGCCCCAGTATGCCCTGTGTGAGTGCACAGGGCATACTGGGGAGACCCCCGAGCCAGGAGGCTGCTTTTAAGCCTCCCAGCTGGGGGTCTACTCATGAGTAGGTGTGGCACGAAGCCACGCCGCAGCTACTCACAAGCCTAAAAAGCAGGTTTGCTGGAGCGCTCGCTCAGCAAACCTGCTTTTTAGCAGTGGTGCTCGAGCAGGTTCCCCGCTCAAGAACCACCAGGCTCGGCTGTGAGCCTGGTGGTTCTTACAACCAACAAAAATCGGGCTAGGTTCTCCTAGCCCGATTTTTGTTGGTCGTGAGAATCGCCCCATTATGTAGAAGCAAGGTAAGAGGAGAAGCTACCCAGGTTTTCCTCCTACTTTGCTTCCACACAACTGTAAATTGGGAGCACACACAGATCCCAAACTCAGGTAGAGCACAGTTTTTGATTGTGTGAATTACCTCAACATGTGTCTACAGCTGGGTTGACCATCAGTTTGGAGTCATGAAGCAGGGACTGCTGAAAAGAGAACAGACTCTTCAATTAACCCTTGCTAACCAGACAAAGTGGTGGTTCTCATTTTAAGCAGAAAAGAAGCAATTATCCACATTCATTCCAGCATAGAGCCCCTCCTACTTGCTGTTGCCGATGTCTCCCTTGTGTCATTTCCCCCTGTTTATTCAAATTGTGAGCCCTTATTTTTATATTTATATCCTGCTCTTCCTCCCAGGAGCCCAGAGGAAGTTTTTTATGGCTATGTTTATGGGACATCTCACATTATGGTTAATCTTCAGAAAGTTGTGCTGCGCTGCTGCCCAGAAGGACTTTAAAGGCATTCCAAAGCAGCCCTGTCACTGCACCCGGACTGCCTTTGAAGTTGCACAGCAGCCCCAGCAGATCACTTCCGTCAGCAGGGAACTATGCAGAATTTAGCCCACAGTGTTCAATGGGATTTGCTCACAGGAGAATGTTAGAGGATTACATCTTCAGACAACAATGGCTCCTTTTGGCATTACAACTCTAACTCAAGTTGACACCAAATTTTTACCTAAAATAAAATTTGAAGTTTCTTTCAGGAAGGGAGATTTTCTCTCAGTAAAACAGATTTAGTGAGACGGGCAAAATTTCTCTGAGGGAATCTATATATAATCCACTCCTACTACTAAAGGTAGAGTGTGCCGTCAAGTTGATTTTGACTCCTGGTGCCCACAGAGCCCTATGGTTTTCTTTTGGTAGAATACAGGAGGGGTTTACCATTGCCATCTCCTGCACAGTATGAGATGATGCCTTTCAGCATCTTCCTATGTCGCTGCTGCCTGATGTAGGTGTTTCCCATAGTCTGGGACACAAAGTCCGGGACACATTCCAGTGGGGATTCAAACCAGCAACCTTCTGCTTGTTTGTCAAACGTAGATGACCCTATCCACCCCCAGCATAGTAGTTCCAGTCACTGCTGCTGGTGTCTATCTTATGTTTCTTTTTAGATTGTGAGCCCTTTGGGGACAGGGAGCCATCTTATTTATTTATTATTTCTCTGTGTAAACTGCCCTGAGCCATTTTTGGAAGGGCGGTATAGAAATTGAATTATTATTATTAATATTAATATTAATATTAATAATAATAATAATAATAATAATAATTTCCCCGCTTCTCCACTTAAGGGGATGGTGACGACAACAACTACTACTACCACTACTATTACTTATATACTGTTTTTCAACAAAGTTTCCAAAGGAGTTTACATAAAAAATAAAGAATAAATAAATATGATGGTTCCTCGTTCCCAAAAGGCTTACAATCTAAAAAGGAAATATAAGGTAAACACCAACAACAGCCGCTGGAGGGGTGCTGAGTGGGGGTTGGAAAGGGCCACTTGCTCTCCCCCTGATAAATATAAGAGGATCACCTCTTTGGTGCCTCTTTGTTCAGTCAGGTTTACATTAGATTTTACTCAAAGTGAGTTTAGAAGTAAATATGGAAGTTCTGCCTAAGCTAAAATACTTGAAGGATTAGGCAGGGAGATCAGAAGAGTTTCAGTAAGGCCAACAAAATTTATCAGAGAGGTTGTGTGCGTTCCTATTTTTAACCATGAAGAAGGCTCTTAAAATAGCATAAATTAATCTTTTAAATGAAAAATGAATTTACAGCCAACCATAACTCAAAGTATTTGGAAGATACTAAGGGTATTCTCACACACAGGCCAGCATGTGAAGCACCGGGATCTGTGTGGATCCTGGTGCTGCCCACCCGCCTGACCCAGCTTTTATCCCCGGCTTTTAGCCAAGGTTAAGAACCCAAGTGTGCCCTTAACCCCAGTGCCAGGGCTGTGTGTGTGCTCGGACTGCTTGCAGCCCGAGCAGACACAGAGATGGGTACCTAGAGAGCCTGTAACATGGGGATATTCCCCAATGCAGTGCATTGCAAGATATGTTGAGGCTGGGATGCATTGTCCTGGCCTCCGGAGATCCATGCTGCATGCAAAAGTGTGGAGTATGTGGGAGCATGTTCTGCGCTTCCCACCACTGTTTACGGATTGCCTGGGTGGGGGGTAAGTTTGATGCAGCCTTCAACCCACCCTCCCCGCCTCCTGGTCACCTTTTAAATGTGGTGATTCTCTTTATTTAGCAGGGAGAGAGTAATTGGCCCTATCCACCCCCAGAACAGTACCTCCAGTGACTGTTGCTGGTGTCTATCATGTTTCTTTTTAGATTGTGAGCCCTTTGGGGACAGGGATCCATCTTATTTATTTATTATTTCTCTATGTGAACCGCTTTGGAACCTTTTGTTGAGAAGTGGTATATAAATATTTGTTGGTGGTGGTGGTCATGTGACTACCATTACTGTTCTGTTTTTAATTCTGAAAATGCATGTTTTGTAAACCTCCTAAAAAAAGTGCTAGAATGGAATTAAGAATCTGATGGATTTCAGAAGGGATAAAGGATGCCTAATTTATATAAGGAAGAGATCTGGTCTTGTGGTAGCAAGCATGACTTGTCCCCTTAGTTAAGCAGGGTCTGTCCTTGTTGCATATGAAAGGGAGACTAGAAGTGTGAGCACTGTAAGATATTCCCCTAGGGAATGCAGCCACTCTGGAAAGAGCATCTTGATTCCAAGTTCCCTCTCTGGCATCTCCAAGATAAGGCTGAGAGAGATTCCTGCCTGCAACCTTGGAGAAGCTGCTGCCAGTATGGGTAGACAATACTGTGCAAGATGAACCCATGGTCTGACTCAGTATATGGCAGCTTCCTATGTTCCTATGATCCATTTTCCCTAGACGCTGTTTTATGTGTTTCTTTAAATAATTGTTTTAAAATGCAAAAAGCATATAACTTTTCCAGCATAATTTTTGTTAAATATTAATATTTATTTTTCTAACAATAACCAAAAAAATTTCTATCAATATTTGGCTTTTGTATGAAATGTTGTATTTGTCTATAGTGGGCCAACATCTTGGTTCATGTCCACATAACTCATCCTTTAGTCATAGACTGATGTGACATGAAGTAATAGAAAGTGATACATTGCTTGAATTTAAAGAAACATGGACTATTTCTGGATCTGCTGTGCAGTATGAGATCTGTATCAGATTTGAAACAAAGCTAACCAAGCAAACAGAGCAATGAGATATCTATAGCATCCATTAATCAGTATATAGTATGCTTTCTTTTACCATCTACTTCTATTTGCTCTGTGAAATTTGAAGCAAAGACATACATCCAAGGTAACCCTCATGGTCATTTACAGTGTTTCTCACTGTGTTGCTCTTTCATACACCACCAGGGAATCCATCTTCCCTCAGCTAAAGGTATTCCACTTTAGCCTGAAACTGTTAGTGATGACGTGAACTATACACACAGCATCAAGGGATGCATTCTTTTTGATGTTATAACTATTTCTAGCATTGTATGTTGTCATCGTTTTGCCATAGTTTTATTTATTTATTTGTTTGTTTGTTTGTTTGTTCAGTTTCTATACCATCTTTCATAAGACATCCCAAGGCGGTTTACAAAACTACAGTAAAACTCAATTTTTAAAAAAACCACATTTAAAAACCTTAAAATCAGTTAAACAATAAAAACCATAAAACACCAAAAAAAACCCAAACCCACCCCCAAACCAACCAACCAACCCACCAACCAACCAACACCAAACCATTAAAAATACAAGCAGAAGCAGGAAAGCTGAGAGACCCAGCAGCCCTTAAGGGGTAGACGTCTGAACAAATAAAAAGGCCTTTCGTTATTTTTTAAAAGCAGCCACAGATGTCAAAGAGCAGACATTCACTGGGAGAGCATCCCAGAGCCTGAGGGCAACAACAGAGAAGGCCCTGTCCAGCATGCACAACAATTTGGCCTCTCTCCATGTCAGCACACAGAGCAAAGACCCCTGTGACAACCTTGTTGGGTGGGCAGAAACCCTTGGGAGGAGATGGTCCTTCAGGCATCCAGGATCCAAACCATTAAGGGCTTTAAAGGTAAAAACCAGCACCTTGAATTGGATCTGAAAACAAATTGGCAGCCAGTGCAGCTCTTTCAAAATAGGTGTAATATGTTCCAACTTCCAAGTAAGCAGTTCCATAGAATACCCTGGCAGCTGCATTCTGCACCAACTGAAGTTTCCAAATATTCTTTAAAGGCAGCCTCATGTAAAGTGCATTTCAGTTATCCAGCTGTGACATGACTAAGACATGAGTAACCATGGCCAGATCTGCCATATGGCAAAACTATTCTGCATGAATTAATAGTTTGTTTCTGGACTAAGATTCAGTTCAGTTGGTTTCTTCATCAGATCATATAAGTTGTCATCAAATAGTCTCAAGAGGTGAACGGTTAGCTCTGTGTGTGTGTGTGTGTGTGTGTGTGTGTGTGTGTGTGTGTGTGAGAGAGAGAGAGAGAGAGAGAGAGAGAGAGAGAGAGATTGTATGCGCAACAAACATATGCATGCACAGACTGGCAGCAAGGTAAGAGGGAAACCTGGGTAGAAGTTATTGTGTGAAATCAAGGTAGAGGAAAAAGCTACCCAAGTTTTCCTCCTACCTTGCTTCCACACAACCAAAAATTGGAAGCCCTCACAGCTCCCAAACCCAGGTAGAAAGCACTTTTTCATTATGTGAATGACCCCTCTATATCACAGAAAATAGCCAGGGGTGCTAGATGGAGTGAGGGACTAGAGCATGCGTATGGTGCTTAACTAACAGGACTGTTTACTTAGGGTAGCTTAAATAACTATTTGAAGATGCTTTTGGCCTGCATCCAATAATATTAATGATAGAGAAAATCCAAACCAACAAGAAAGCTTTGGGCTCTCGGAAGACATAATTCCTATGAGTATAATCCACAGACCTCATAAAGACACCGTCTGTGCTCAAAAAGGAATCAAAAACAGTGCTCAAATAATGGGACTAAAAGGGGATCCAGAGCCATTAACTTTTGTTCTGGCCTATTTAGCTACCATTTTTGGATGGCTATGGGGGAAACTGATTTGTCTAAAGAGGGGCGTGAATCAGGGGGTGAGGTTTGAGGACTGCTTTACCCTTACTGTTTCCACTGTAATTCAAGTACTGGCCAAAGCAATGCTGGAGGAAGATTATATTCTTGTTGAGCTCAGGAAAAGAGCTAGGAATTGTTATTGCAGACAAATATCTGTAGTTGTTCACCACAGGCTATTTGCATTTTGTGCTGGAATTACTAAACAGTTCACCCAGACTTCGTGGGCAGACAAGCTGTAGCCACACAAAACATGAAGATGGTGTCCAGGAGTCATATTACACAAATTAAAAATGTCCTAACTTGTTCTAACAAAGTAGAAATACAGATCAACATTCTGTATTAAGAAACAGACTTGAAAGTAGATTAATTCCAGATAATGCTGAGAAACACAGCTTGTGGGGATGAGACACTTAAAGAAGGGACCTGGGTTGACCTGGAAATAGAATTCCAGGGCTGAATTCCAGGGTTAGCCACCAAGGGTTGTCAAAGACTGGTATCAATGAAAGGCTAGTAATCAGCCATCAGATAACAAGCTTCTAAAAATCATATAGAGGCCTGAACTCATCCTGAATTGCTCTCCAGGGAGAGTGACTGCCCTCAAGGCAGGCTGGTAGAAGTCCAGACCCAGCGGCTCCAACATGTCATGTACTGTACTATACTACTACTTTGACTGTGCATTTGTGTGCTGACAACCAATTTGAGCCAAATGTAGCTGACAGTGTATTATGCAAACAAAAGCCAAGCATGTTGCAAGCCATTATCAAATAGAACATTTTTTTTACATATGTTAGAAGCCAATATGTATGTGGAAAGAAAGATACCCTACTATCCTGAAAAGTGTAACAAGAAATTGCAACCTAATGGATGTATCATTGCAAGCATTAGTACCTGGGAATAGGTTTCCCAAAGTCTGAACTGCAATTTCATGGTCACTAAAATGTCTGAAATAGCCCCTTCCATATATAAAGAGCTATGCCTTCTTTCTTAACAAGGGCATAATAATTTCTGCATTAATTCATGCATGTCAGAAAGCAAGAACCCCATTTTTTAAAAAGCATGTAACTCTCATGGATGTTAACAAGAAATGCCACACCACAATTATGTTAAAAGGGCTAGTCTTGTACTCAGAAAGATCTCAGCATCTCATTACCTAAAATATTAATAATCTGTGGTCTGGATAGTAATGGAATGCTTTTCTAGTACAAGGTTTAAAAAAACAACACATCTCTGTACAGTATCTTATAATCAGAGCCACATATCCTATAGTTTCTCTTACATATAATCATTAATTTTAGTTGGGCTGAGTTACTGAGTAAAATAAATGCTCTGCATTTATATTATTGGTCAGCAACTACTGGAACTGGAACTGAGGAGCTGTATGTGCTGTGACCTGCTGCCCCTCATGGTGAGCAGCCAGAACTTTAGCCTGAGACTACCACAGAAATAAAAGGCTTCCAGGCTCTGGAGTGGCCCTGTCCCAAGGAAGGACTATGGAGGTTTTCCTGTTTGAGATAGGACTTTGCCTGAGCAACAAGATCTCTTTGAATCTAGTGCATTCCTGTTTGTGACTCCTGCCTTTGGGCTTGACTCCTGGGTTGCTTCTTGGTCCTGACATTTGACCTGGACTGCTCAGTTTGACTCCTTGTGAAGACTCCTGGCTTGGATCCTTGTTTCTCAGCCCTGACTTCTGGTTTGATTGTGTCTCAGTCCTGAATTCCTCAGTTTCAAGTCAAGTCAAGTTTTATTTACAGCCCTAGACTAAACAATCCATACATGCAAAAGGCAAAACAAATTTATAAGAAACTCTATAGATTCTCATTATACATCTTAAAAGCAATATAGCAAAATTTAGCTACGGAGTTAAAAATTAAAACATCCTCATCAGAAAGTAGAAATTTAACAAGTTGTCCAGCAGATTGATCCGTCTGTTTACAGACCAAAGGTAAAATTAAGTGCTCCCTTGATTACCTATGTATTTTACAAGATAAGAGAATATGCTCAATAGATTCTATTTCCCCACTGCTGCATCTACAGTAGCGTTCTTCCAGGGGAATACCACTGTATCTCCCAGCTAATAGTGCAAAGAGAAAAGAATTTGTTCTTGCCCTTGTAAATGCCCACCGAAATTTGCTGAGTGTAATATGGGACAAATAATTCGCTGGTGAAAGATCCCGTCTAGTTCTTACTCCTTTGAAGAATTCTGTTAAAGAGGCCCAGTTATTTTGTAATTCAATATCTGTCAAACACTGCTTCACTATTCTTTTAGCATTTACCAAGTCTTACTCCAGCAGCTGTTCAGGGTCTATTCCTAGGGTAGCAAGCTTTTTGCTAACTACAGTGCACCACTGCGGTTGTGGATTTATCAATAGAAACTGAGTAATTAGGCCCACTGAACATAGGTGGACTCTCAACCAAAAACAAATAATTAAAAGTCAGGCACAAGATTCTATCTTTATGAGGCTGGCCTCCATATGCAATATTACATTTTAGGTGCATCTCATAGTACTGAAGATAGCTGTCAAAAAACCTGATTGAATTCTTTCTAGCATATCAAAGTTCACATAAGGTTCCAGTTAGATCTCATATAAAAGCTGAGGGATAACCTTTGCTGAATATAGTTTTAAAGCCACAGGAATAAAACCTGTTCCCTGCGTTCTGAAAAATCTGTTAATTGCCACCACACTACGTTTTGCTGAATCAGCTACCATTCTCATGTGTGCCGCTTTCCCAGCATTTTGTTGAAAAACCACCCCAAGATATTTTATTTGATTGACCTGTTCTAATTTATGGCCATCCAAGGTCCATATAAATTTCCTTGCTTTATTTTTAAAGCACATAATTTGTTATAGTTGATCTGCAAATATTCCTCTTGGCAATATGACGTTAGAACATCTAAAGCTCTTTTGAGCCCAACCCTGGTTTGGGATAAAATAACCGCATCATCTGCGTACATCAGGATCAGGATCATTTTATTGGCTAATTTAGGTGCATGGTTATCAAAATTTTGCAGCCGTTTAATCAAACAATTGATGTAAAAATTAAATAAATAAGGGGCCAACACACACCCTTGCCGCACACCTTTCTCCGCTGGAATTGAATTGGTGAAATTGCCAGCAGTGTCTAAGCATACTCTTAAAGAGGAGTTCTCATGGAGCTCCTCAGTTTGATGCCACATTTACTCATAACTCCCAGTTTGACTCCCTGAATTTGGTCCTGACTCCACTCCTCAATCCTCAACCTTGGCTTAACTCCTCTGGTTTGGCTTCAGCCCTTGCTTCTTGTCCCAACTTCTAGCTTTAGTTTTGGTTGGCTCTTGGCTTGACTCCAGCTTTCTCCCCAGTCCTGGTTTTTGACTCTTGGTTCCTCTGCAGTTATTTGTACAGTACTAGAACTGAAATAACCTATATGGTTTCATTATAATACAGCACTTTATTTTTCTGTGTGCTTTTGACTGTCCCATTGAAAATTCATCTAAGTTCCATACAAATCCTGAACGCTTGAAGAAAGTGTGGAAAGACCCCAAAAGTCTCCACTTCAGAGCAAAACAGCTGTGCAATCTCTTACTTTTTCTCTCTTGACTTTGCCGAGCTCTAGGGAACTCCTTGAAAAGGAAGCTAAACCCTGACAAGGAATCTAAGCTCTCCACCCAATACGGATGACTAACCAGAGCCTTGTCCTACCCCTACCTCCAGCCTTGTCTACAAATTACATTGGCGGGGAAGGGGAGGGGCAACATTTACAGAGAGTATATAAAAGGACCTTGCCTAAGTGATAATCATGGGGAGAGACTTCTGAGTTCTTCAAACTCCAGGATTGCTTGGGAGTTTCCATGGGTTGCATCTTGTGGGCTAGCTTAAGGTCTACAGTCACTTAAAACCAGTCTTTTGCAGTTTTGTCTGAGCTGTAATTAATACATATGAGGGTGAAAAGCACATCATACTTTTGATGCTCATGGAATTCAACTGAGTCAGACAACTGATCCATCTAGCTCAGTATTGTCTATATTAGCTGGAAGCAGCTCTCCAAGGTTTCAGTCAGGAGTCTCCCCCAGCCCTAATTGGAGATGCTAGGGATTGCAAGACAAAAATGTAAACTTGTGATAATTCAGCTGAACTCTAGTCTAGTCTAGAGGGACCAATACAAATACACACATTGATGGGTTCTCTTAAAAAAAAAAAGTTTCTTGGCAGTATTAGTGAATATCAGTTTGTATATGAGATATAGAGGCTGTTCTCACAACCAGCCTAACCCAGCCTGGGGCAGCCCAGCCAGGATTAATCTGGAACGTAGGAAGCTGCCTCATACTGAGTCAGACCACTGGTCCATCTAGCTCAGTATTGTCTACACAAATCCGCAGGGGCTTCTTGAAGGTTACAGGCAGGAATCTCTCTCAGCCCTGTCTTGGGGGTGCCAGGGAGGGAACTCAGAACCTTCTGCATGCAAGCATGCAGGTGCTCTTCCCAGAGCAGTCCCATCCCCTGAGGGGAATATCTTATAGTGCTCACACATGTAGTCTCCCATTCAAATGCAAACCAGGGCAGACACTGCTTAGCAAAGGGGACAAGGTCAGCTCTCCTCCCCACCTGCCTAACCCTCTTAAAAAACCCGGCTGTTAGCCGAGGCTAAGGGTGTGCTTGCAACCTTACCCTGGCTACCGTGTGTCTCCTCAAGGTGAGTTCAGCCCAAGGAGACACAGAGACGGGCGCATAGAGCACCCATTTGATGGGACCTTCCCCCCACCCCCTCCCAAGCCCACCCTTGGCGATCGTGAAAACTGTCTCATAGAGTGGATTTGTACATTGTACAAATTATTATTGTGGCAATATGATTTTAAACAACGTATGTAAAACAACAGTAAGAGTGCATCCAAGGACATCTCTGCTAGTCATTTCACTTGCTTTAAAATATGAAGAACTCTATAACAATAAATATAAAATGCAATAAGACTTGTGAATGGGAAGTGTGAAAAAGAGCTATACAAATGAAAATGAGTGAAAAATGAATCCAGGGAAATAGACACCCCAATATATATCTAGGAGCAGACCATCTTCTTCTATATCCATACAGTCATGAGAATAATAATGTGCTCGTTTTTCCAATCCAAGTAGCTACTGAAGATCGTAATGATTTTAGTCTGATAATACAAGCTGGAAAGCCGCTTGGAGACTGTCAGCTCCCAGTGAGTGCAGGATCACTGTGCCACTGCATACAGATATAGTGGAGACAGATAAAAGAAGAAACCAAAAGAGAAAGTGGAAGAAGACTAGGAAGCTATTCACACAAGCAGAAAACAAGGTGACTCACTGAAAGCAGACAGAACCCTATTTTTACCTCATATCAAACAGACGGGTACATGCTGCAGACTCGGCAGGGAGTGTGAGCGACAGACGATTAACGTTTTAAGGTTTGTCAGCCACAGGTAGCATTGTTGGTCCTCCAGCCCCACCCCTGGAAACAGCAGCTCCGTGAGTGGACAGGGCAAGCACGTGACCCAAGGAGACCACTCAGAGGGCTCCAAGCTGCAGTCCCTCTTTGCTGCTCCCTGATTGGTAGCCTCAGTTAACCCTTTCCTGGCAACTGCAGCACTGTCAAAGGCACTGAACTCCATCCTAATGCCCCAAACTCCCTGCTCACAAGAAGACAGGAGAAAGAAGAGAGCACCTGCAGCTGCAGCTGCCAGCAAAGGAATAGCCAACATGAACACACACAAACCCCAACACACAACCCAGATCCAGCAGATGCCCCCTGGAGCAGTTGCCAGATGCCGGTGAGAGCAATCGCAATATAATGGGACCCGAACCAGTCCATATCCCTTATTGTGGAGCACCTAGGGGCACCACACTGCATTCTACGACACCCCTTTCCCCCCGACGTGAAGCTATACATTTGCTGCAATCCTCATTATTCTCTATGAGGAATTCAAAAATACTTTAACAATTCACCAATAATCAGAGGAGTGTCCAATTGCCTTGGGATTTTTTGGGTGGTAGGCACCCCTATCTGTCTACCACCCACCCTGCTTTTGTGCCCCTAGGTGCTCCACAATAGGGGATATGGACTGGTTTGGGTCCCATTATACTCTATGAGAAAAATAATTAAAAATATTTCAAATATTCATAAAAAATCATAGGGGTGTCTGATTGCTTCAAGGTTTGCATGGTTGTTGGCACCCATAGGTGCTCCACAATAAGGAATAATGGTCTGGTTCGAATCCCATTATATCCTATGAGAAAAAAATAAAAATAATTTTCAAAAATTCACAAAAAATCGTACGAGTGTCCAATTGCTTTCAGGTTTGGGTGACAGGTACCCCTGGGTTCCAGCTACCACCCTAGCTACTTTTTGAGACCCAAACCGGTCCAAACCAGTTCGGTTCGGATCCGAACCGAACCAGGGGGTGGTTCGGACAAAACCAAAACCGAACCACCCCCTCCTGATTCGGACCCGGTTCGGATCCGAACCAAACTGGGCAAACCGGTTTTGTGCACATCCCTAGCTGATCGTGAGAAGCACCCCCTAGTCTCATAAGTTGCATTCCTTCCCTTGAATACGAATTGCTTGCCTCAGGCAAATTAACAGCAACATCTTTTCTTCTCTCAAGTTTTAGAGTTTTGCCCCCATAATAGACTGGGAATTCTCTCCCACTGTATCCTCAAACCAAGGTGGGCTAGTCATTTGCTGGTTATCTTCTCAGGCTGGACATTCAGCCTTGCAAATGAGCAGCCTGTGTGGCCCAAGTTAAAAGCTGGGCTCTGCACTTCTTGGCTGGTAGGACGCCAAAATTAAACTTTGCCTAGAGTGCCAAAAAGCCTAGGGCTGGCCTTGCAGCGTACCAAACACTCGTTTGGCATTATGTATGAACCAGCCCCTGTAAGTGAAGCCTCTTTCCTTTACAGCACAACATTTACAACATAAGTCTCACTGAAGTGTGTGGAACTTCACACACAAGAGAATATGTGTGGCTTCTTGGATGAGACATGTGCAAGTAAGTATCTCAGTGCACCCACTGTGACGGAGGGAGCATACATTAACCATGGCAATACTCCTAAAAAAATTACTGTGCAAGAAAAGAACTTCAAGACCAGAGTCTTCAAACTGCAGGGTAGGCTTGTGTGTATGTTACTTTGTCAGATTTCAGAGGCAGAAGTATTATATTTTTATTTTACTACATTAGGGGACTGGAGAACTCTTGATGCTGACAGAACACTTTGTGTATTATTTACCACCAACAAGGGAGACTCTGTCAAACCAGAATTCACAAGAGCAGGAGCTGACTGAATTCATGGCATAGTGTGGGAAAATTACCTCAGCACAGTCTACATTGCTGATTGTTCCTTGTGCTGACATTTCTGATGCCCTGAAAGTTGCTGTGTTCACATCCTCTGCTCCTAGTGTCAAAGAACACTCTCAATCTTCACATGCCAAGATGAGGAAAACCTCCTGCAATGCCCAAAAGACCCAACTCCTGTCAAATATATTCATTTAACACCAGCAGTCTGGGTTTTGGAACTGGAGTCTTAAAGAGAGTGTTAGGAGGGGAGGAAAAGGCAACTGCTTTGGAACAAAAGCCTCTGCTGTCACTTTCCAAAGGCTGAATTTTTATTTTATTTATTTTACTGTGATTATGACAAAGTATTCCCCACCCCCACCCCACTTGTAATAGCAGAGAATTAAAATGCTGCATGTCTCATGCCGAATAAAGATATGCATGGTCATACCTTGGATAAACTGCTCATCTTTGCATACACACTGCTCTTCAGCAGATCAGTGTCATTTTGAGTTATCATTCAAGTGTTAATTTGCTACATTCAAGTTGTTATGTTTTACTAGCATAAGCATAAGAGGCAATATATACTAGTTCAAGTCAAGTCCTCTCAGTTCCTTCTCCTTGTATATTTGTACCCCAGTCTGTGCAGCCATGTCCAGCAATAAAAGGTTAATATATTTTAGTGTGAGGAAGAACAGACCCAAAACACTAGCTGCTGTGCCACAATAGCTAAAGCAGCATCTAAGCCCCCAAAGCCTCTTGTCATAAATTGCCAGTGCAATTTATGACACTGGCTTTACAGGGACAAACAGCTCCACATGCCAGCAACAGCTACACACCCTTGACAAATTCGCACATACATTTTGCTGAAAAGAATAAACAAACATATTCAGCTTGTGAGTGATGCTTATACTAAGTTACCTAAAGTATCCTATTTATCAAACACATTTGCAGTCAAAATGGTGGAAGTGCTCGAGCGCCTATTTGATTCTTATGAGCCACTTGGAGAAATCATTACTGTAACACTGCACAAATAATCTGCTAAGCCCCTCTAAGTCAGTTGGAATATTGTCCCAACTGACCCTGTAACAGAAGCTGTAAACCAATCGAGTCAGCTCTTTCCCATTCACTTGGCTGGATTCCCCACCCCCCACATTCCAGATCCTGAAAGAAATTTTGCTGAAAATAATGGTAGAAAATTTTCACACTCTTTTGCCAATTAATTCTGTCTTATAGACTCATACCGTAGGCCATTCTCACAGAATTGCTGATTCTCACAGAATTGCTGATTCATATCGTAGGCTATTCTCACAGAATTATTTTAAGTGCTGATTGCAAATTTGGTTTGATTTGCTGTAGAGTAAAATGACATGTTACATGAAACATATATTTAATGTTTGTTTCTTTTAAACTAAATAGCAGCTGTATCAGGCCCCTGTGGATGTGGATCACAGCACTGAAGAGGTCTAACCCTAACCCCTGTCATGGTCCTAATCTGGATTGGGGCCCTCCATGGCTGCTACATGCTGTGGGGCAGGGGAAACTCCAATGGGCACCCATAGGGACATTTTTCATGGCAGATAGTAGCTAGGGAGTAGGGATGTGCACAGCTTTGGAGCCAAATTGGTTCAGATGAGGTCCAAACCAGTTTGGCAGTGCCAGTGGCGAAGCAGTGTACAAGATATTTAAATATGAGGAGAGCAGGTCATTACCAGCTGTGGCAGCGCTCCCCCCACCCCAAAACCCATGCGTGGCAGTGGGATGCACATGGCATCTGCACATGCCGCGGGTGCCATTTCTGTGCTCACCATGGTGTTGCTAACCATGCAAATGGCACCTATGCATGTGTGGATGCAATGTGCATCCTGGCACCATGCACACGTTCTTGAGGGAGTGCTGTTGCTGCAGGAAGCTGGATGCAGGAGTAACCTGTTCTTCAGTACATGCTTAATATAACCTGTAGTTTGATTCCTAAGAGCAGTCTTGATTGGCAGTCGGCCTGATCCCTCTCTAGGTTCAGAGAGCTCTGAGACACATACAGGGGTATGCATTAGTGATGTGCACGGTCCGGAGAAGTCCGGACCGGCACCGAAGGGGGGCCTTGTTTTTAGGGCGGGGAGGGCTTGCTTAGCCCTCCCGCCTCCTTGCCCCTGCCAGCGCCCGTATTTTCCAGTATAGGGGCGCTGGAAACCAGCCACCCCCCCGCTGCCGCCGCGGCGAAAGAACTCCCAAAGGAACTGCCAGCCCTCCCTCCCTCCCTCCCAGCTAGCTGCCCGCCCGCCCGCTCACCCGCTCACCCGATAGGAAACGAGAGGAGCTCCGGCACAGAGCTCCTCTCGTTTGGAAGGCCTCCGGCATAATGGTGTTTTGCGCGCGCGCGCGCATGCGCGCGCCACAAAGCACGCTGTTTGCCGGAGGCCTGGTCTACCCGCCGGGAAAGGGCCGGGTAGACCGGGCCTCCGATCGCTGGGTAGACCGGGCCTCCGGCGATCGGAGGCCCGGTCTACCCGGCCCTTTCCCGGCGGGTAGACCGGGCCTCCGGCGAATGGCGTGCTTTGTGGCACGCGCATGTGCGCGCGCGCAAAACACCATTATGCCGGAGGCCTTCCAAACGAGAGGAGCTCTGTGCCGGAGCTCCTCTCGTTTCCTATCGGGTGAGCGGTGAGCGGGCGGGCGGGCAGCTAGCTGGGAGGGAGGGAGGGAGGGCTGGCAGTTCCTTTGGGAGTTCTTTCGCCGGTGGCAGCGGGGGGGCGGCTGGTTTCCAGCGCCCCTATACTGGAAAATACGGGCGCTGGCTGGGGCAAGGAGGCGGGAGGGCTAAGCAAGCCCTCCCGCCCTTAAAGGCATACCCCCCACCCGGACCCGAACCAGGCAGGGCCGGACCGGTCCGGCAGTTCGGCCATTCTTTGGAATGGCCGCCGGACCGGTTCGGACACACTACTAGTATGCATATCTTGGGATACACACATATCCCTGCATGTGTATGCCAAGTGGCAGAAGGAACCACATGTCCAAATGGATCTGCATATTCATATTCTCACATCTTCATTGGTGGGGTTGCACCTTTCCAAAAAGCTAAATTTCCACACAGTGGGAAGAGTGGGGCCATTGAATGTAGTCCTTCTCACTCCTCCCTCCCTGCCAAATAGCTAATTGGAAGGTTTTTAGCTTTTCATAAAAGGTTTCTGGCTATTCATGTGCACTGTCTTTGAACCAGAATGTTCTGAGCCATAATACATAAGTCATGGACAATACCCCCACCTCCAAGAACTGGCTTGGGTGGTTAGGAAGGGGGACATGGACATGCCCAGAGAGTGCCTGGGATATCTTCCCCAGGCATCCTGATGTCCTCCCAGTGCACTCCTTTATCACCTGCGTAGGTGGCTAATCTGTACTACCATTCTGTATGTGACCCAAATTCTAGTAGTATTTGGGTTGCACACAGAGTGGCAGTTCAGCTGAAACTCCCGCACCCCCATGCAACTAAAGAATGCTCTGGAAGAACATCAGCATGTCTGTGAAAGACGTAAGGATGGGAGAGCTCTCAGTATGGACTAGTTTTGGGGTGAAGTATCGTCTGAACTGGCCCGTGGTTTGTAATAAAAGAGTTGCTATAGAAGATAACTTCTAGGTTCTGTAACTTCTGAAAGCCCTTTCAGAAGCCACAAATGGGTAGGCATTTTCCTTAGTGTAAAGTAGCAGTAGTAGGGATTTGGGTCCATAGTGCAGTTTCCAGTATCCACCTAAAGCAGGGAGAGTGGACAGCCTCAGTGTTGGGAGGCATGCTGAAGGGAAGCACCCAGACTCGAGACTGGAGGATGGGCCATAGTTCAGTAGGAGAGCACACGTATCCCAGAATCAAAGCTTGGTATCTCCAGGAATGACTCTAAACAGCCACTGCCAAACAATGCTGAGCTAGGTGTACCAACTGTCTGATTCAGTATAAGGCAGCTTCATATGCTCAATAGTGTGTTGTTTTGTTGTTTTTGGCAGAGGGTGGTTTGAAGAAAAAGGTACCTCCTACTGTAGAGGTCTGCTGCCCAGCTAAGGCACTCCTGCCCCTGTATCAGCTTGCCAGCCAGGGATTAGTCCCCTCATGAGAGGGCCAGTCCATTGGGGAGAACCAGAGGCACCATGTGCTTTGGGTCTCCATTGGACTGCATTCTCATGAGGTAGGCCATCCAACTATAGGGGTCCCTGCCAGTACTCCCTCTAACAGGGATTTCCAGATATTGTTGACTACAACTCCCAGAATCCCCAACTGCAATGGCTTTTGCTTGGGGATTCTGAGAGTTGTAGTCAACAAAATCTGGAAATCCCTGTTAGAGGGAACACTGTTCCCTGCTGATGTGGGGCTCCCGCTATCTATGGTTAATAATAGAACTCATACTCCATACTTTCCCCTCTCCACTCAACCCTTCCAGACTTCCATGGAGTCTGGTTTGCTCCATATATCCGATTAGCTTCAGGTGGGCAGACCTGGGAAAGAACAGAGATGGATCCTACATCTACAGCCAAACAAGTGGCTGTGGGCTGGTGTTGTGGCATATGTAAATTGGCCGCCATGGGCCATCCTGGGGTAGGGAAATCACAGATCTGAGTGATCCTTGGCAGGCCAAGTGGCCATGCAGGGCGGGGGGAGGGGTATATTGATTGATTGATTGATTGATTGATTGAATTTATAAACCACCCCATCCAGACAACAACTTTTAAAAAGATATAAAACCTACAACTCAAGCACAATGCTAAAAACAATATAAAAACAATTCAAAAATGATTAAAACTCTTTAAAACCAATTAAGATACTTTTAAAACAACAACACTTTACAGACCTTGGAAGGCCAGGCTGAACAAATAGGTTTTTAGTGCTCTCTTAAAGGCCGACAGCGAGCCTAAACTGCGGATATCTGCTGGGAGTGAATTCCATAGACCAGGAGCAGCTACAGAAAAGGCCCGGTTCCGAGTAGCCACCAGATGTACCTGTGGCAACTGGAAACAGACCTCTCCAGATGACCTCAGCGAGTGATGGGGATCATACCGAAGAAGGTGCTCTGTGAGGTAGCCCGGACCCAAGCCGTTCAGAGCTTTAAAGGTAATAACCAGCACTTTGTATTTCACCTGGAAACATATCGGCAGCCAGTGCAGCTTTTTCAAAACAGGCATTATATGGTCTCTCCAGGTTACCCCAGAGACCAATCTGGCTGCCACATTTTGAACTAATTGAAGTTTCCGAACTACGTACAAAGGCAGCCCCACGTAGAGAGCATTGCAGTAGTCGAGCCTAGGGGTTACCAGCTGATGCACCACTGTTTTGAGATCGTTCTCTTCAAGGAATGGATGCAGCTGTTGAATCAGCCAAAGCTGATAGAAAGTGCTCGTGGCCATAGCCTCCACCTGAGATACTATGGTGAGGCCTGGATCCAAGAGCTCTCCCAAGCTGCGTACCTGTTCCGACTGGGGAGTGTAACCCCATCCAGTACAGGAAGATCTAACTCATCCCCTGAATTCCGATCCCCCACAATGAGCACCTCCGTCTTGCTTGGATTCAGCTTCAATTTGTTATCCCTCATCCATCCCATTACTGCCTGTAGGCAGGCATTTAGGGAATGAATGCCATTTCCTGATGATGATGATGATGATGATGATGATGATGATGATGATGATGATGATGATAAGGAGAAGTAGATTTGGGTGTCATCAGCATACTGATAACACCCAGCACCAAATCTCCTGATGACCTCTCCCAGTGGTTTCATATAAATATTAAAAAGCATTGGTGACAGAATGGAGCCCTGAGGGACTCAATATAATCGCTCCCATTTTGAAGAGGAACTGTCACCAAGCTCTACCATCTGGAATCTGCCTGAGAGATAGGAATGGAACCACTGCAAAGCAGTGCCTCCTATCCCCAATTCCCCCAGGCAATCCAGAAGGATACCATGGTCAATGGTATCGAACGCCACCGAGAGATCCAAAAGAACCAACAGAATCACACTCCCTCTGTTGATTCCCCAGTAAAGGTTATCCATCAGGCTGACCAAGGCAGACTCAACCCCATAGCCCACTCTAAAGCCAGTTTGAAATGGGTCTAGATAATCAGTTTCCTCCAAAACCGCCTGGAGCTGGTTAGCCACCACTCTCTAAATCACCTTACACATCCATTGGAGATTGGATACCAGCCTATAACTGTCCATCACCGAGGGATCTAGGGAAGGCTTGTTAAGTAGTGGTCTAATCAATGCCTCCTTCAAACAAGGAGGCAGCCTACCCTCCCTCAGCAATGAGTTAATGATATTAACTAAGCCATACCCAACAATCTCCCTGCTAGATAAAAGCAGCCAAGTCCGGCAAGGATCCAGAGAACAAGTGGTAGGTCGCACTGCCCCAAGCAGCTTGTCCACGTCATCAGGCATCACAGATTGAAACTGATCCAATCTAATACTGCAAGAGGGATTGCTGGACACCACCTTAATAGACTCTGCAGAAACAGTGGAGTCCAAGTCGGCCCGAATACAGGAGATTTTGTCCGCAAAGAACCTATTAAAAGCATCACAGCAAAGCAAAGTCCCCGGGGATTGGTTTGAATTGGAAGGAGCCTGAATCATACTCCTCACAACCTGGGGCAGCTTTGCTGGATGTGAACAGGCAGAAGCAATGTGCACAGACCAGAATTGTTTTTTTGCTGCACGCACCGCCTCCGCATAAACCTTCAAATGGGCTCTATGCTGTGTCCTGTCACATTCAAGCCAAGTTCTCCTCCACTTGCACTCCAGTTGCCTACCTTTCTGCTTCAGGTAGAAGTCTTGTGAACTTGAATATGTAGAATATGTGTTGCAGGGAGACCAGACTGTCCAAGTGGGTGTTTGGACTCCTGGTTCATGGCAGTTTCTGGGACCAGGAAAGCTGTTGCTGGGGTACCCTTTCCGGGGCTTGCATGGATCTAACAACTGGGCTGGGTGGCAGCAAACCTCCAGTCCTCATGCATGTCTCCCTGGCCAGGCACTCTCAGGAAAGAGTGGTCCTTGGGAGAAGGGAATTTACATCTATTGCAAGTTTTATAGTCACACCGGGCTTTTGAGAGTATCACTTATTTCCTGTTGGATGGTTCCACTCATGAGATATAGCCAAGACAGCATGCTTGTACCCCAGGGGGAGGGGCTGGGAGCCCCCTCCCCTACAAATGGGTACAAAAAACAGAACAGCTGAAAAAACCTAGGAGCTTTATTTCAACCCAAACTTGGGATTATCCCATCCATGGTAGATTTTCCTTTGCTGGAACGCATGATACTGCACCAGTCTAGGGTATCTCCCAGCCAGGGGGCCAAGGCTGGACATGTCAATGCACAAAAATATGTGCAGAGTTGAAGACAGCTCTCTCTACAGTTGGAGGGAGCAGCACCATCCACAGGAACCTTAAAAATACAGTCACTGCCCAGGCATCCAGGGAAACCAATGCCTTGCTGCCTAACCAGACAGCACACACCACACCTTTGAAAGGATGCCTTGCTGAGCAGCTTTGCTAGATAAAGTTGTGCTATTAATGAAAGGGTTCCTTGCACGTCTGCCCCCTCCTTCCCCGGATATAAGCTGTCAAAGTGTTTTTTAATTCTGAGGGAAGGTCATTCTGAGGGAAGGTCATGCATGCCTGGCAATGCGCCAACATGTGTGTTGCAGGTTGCTTAAGACATCCAGTCCAATCAACAAAGACAGACACCAGATTTGTGGGACTATGTGCTGTCTCTTTATTTGACTAGACCACAGGAAGATTGCCATGGGTGGGGTTTCTGCAGGTTAATCCGTGTGGCCAGCACATTGGTATTTCTGCTAAGCGCCATTGTATCACTCCAACAGCCTGGCATGTGGCATATTTATTTATGGCATAAATAAATAAAATATAATGTGTGCCCTTTGTTGGGGAAACAACCTAGTTGTTCAATTTCTGCTGTTGCCAGGGCTTTATGTGTTTGTGT
This sequence comes from Hemicordylus capensis, assembly GCF_027244095.1. Lineage (NCBI taxonomy): Eukaryota > Metazoa > Chordata > Lepidosauria > Squamata > Cordylidae > Hemicordylus > Hemicordylus capensis. The sequence goes on along the minus strand of NC_069657.1, from coordinate 322,804,495 downwards.
GCATATCTCTACAGCCCTGAATTGCTGGGGAACAATCCTGCTGTGCCAGTCTTGTCATCCCATCCTTTTTGTGCAGATGGACAAGGGGGGCCCATAAGATGTAGAAAAATGGGTTTCTCCAGTGTAGTTCTTTCCCTTTAAATGGATGAATGCTAAGGACGTGGCATCCCTGTTGCCAAGCAATGTCAGGAGGAGTGCAGAGACAGCGAAGGGTGGGCAACAGCTCTGAGAGAGGGCCAGCAAGAACTATGGCCAGCATAGAGCTGACACATTGTTGCACTGCTCTGAGTCACCCTCTCTATGGTTTCAGGAGGAGCCATAGGACAAAACCCAGGTTATAGCTGTGGCAGAATTTGAACAAAACAATGGTCTTTTGTAACCTGAGGTTTCAGCAGTGAAACTAACTACAAACCAAAGATTCAAATTCAGGTTTGGGGTTGAATACTGAGGCGCAGTTGTGTGACGAAACAGTGGTTTCACGCATTCAGACGACCGCAGACCCAAACCTCTGGCACATTTGCTTCTAGTTTGGCGTTATGTCCAAACACATCAAAAGTGTCAGCACTGACAGACTTAAACAGGCTTCGCTTGTGCATCTATTCTTTGTATCCTCTAACATTATTTTGCCATACCAATGTATTGTTTTTCTTATTTCTTTTTTTAAAAAACTGTTAAAAATAACAATATGTACAAATTCATCCATGGCACAGTTGGAAAACTAAAGCTTCTGTTGGGGAGGGCTAAGCAAAGCTGTGTGACAGATGGAAAGGTCTCAATGGATGAATGGTACTACCACAAATAAGTAGTCAGCAGCCAGAGGGAATCAAATAATGATTACAGAAGAAAAATGAGGGCTTGCGGGGGAAGAGAGGGGTCGACTCAGACTAAAAATTCTAGATTAACAATATTGCATGCAGTGATATCAATTTAATGATATATCCTTACCCCAAAATGCATGCATGCGCGCGCACGCACACACACACACACACATCATGATAAATAAGGTAGACAGCTGACAAGCCAGCCAGTGTGGACAATATAAAAAGCTCAACATGTCCTTGGAGGAAAGGGAATGTACTCCACAATTTGTACTGGCATGCCCCCAAACCTGAACAGATTACTTTCTGACGATCAATATCTGTAACCACCAGAGGCCTGTTACAGAGTTTGGGGGAAAAAAAAATCCACTTCCAAAAGACCAGGTCCCAGGCTTACATTTTATTTTTGCCACTGGGTGCTGAAGTAAGACTTTTGGACAAGGCTCATTTTTCATCTCTTTATAAGGCTGTGGATTGAATATGAAGTTTGCTGACATGTTCCAAGGGCTTCCCTTTGCAGGCTTCCTGTCCCACATATGAACATGCAGAAATGGCACTCCTCTTTGACCAAAACTTATAGCAGGCCCTTTGTCATCTATCTGATACATACATTCCTATATGGAGTTTTAGTACAATTCTTTCTCTTTCACCTCCAATAAAAATAATATGTATGATTCTTTTCCTCCACATATTTATTTCCCCCTTTCCCCTCCCGCTGATCTATTTTAGCCACATTACATACAAAATGCAAGCTGAAAAACAGTTCCATGTAGACATGGGTTAAACATCATGCATGAGATTTACAGTCTCTATTATTGATTACTATAATATACCTTAAAATAAATTCTTCCTGATAACATAATTTAACAGAAAAGAGAATGAAAAACCTCCTCTCTGATATTAGTCTTGCCATTCTGCTTCTATAGTCACAGAATATCCTCTGCACTTTGGTTTATCTTATTGCAAACCCACTTTATCTACATTCTCATTTTATCCTAATTTGCTTTTCTGTTATACTACAGTTCATTATTCAATCAGTGAAAACTGGAAACAGTTTTGAAGATGTATTGATGATATTTCTCCCTTCTAGTTTAATTTTTCTGAAACTAACCTGCCCATCAGAATGAAGAAAAACAAAACAGAAAGCAACAGAAAATCTAAGCAGCTTTTTAAGAAACAGAATAATAAAGGGGGGGGGGAGAAAAGGAGAAGGGTAGGGAGCCTGTATTATTAATAGGGAACTCTAGGATGATGGATGAAAAGAACAACAATATCCTTTAATCATAAAGCACTAACATTCCAGCAGTGCTGGTAAGTGAGTGAAGCAGTGAAACCATTTGAGACTTAAACAGATGAATTAGGAAGGGTTCCACTGTGGGTTCCTGGACCAATTTCAAGGCAGTAGCCTGATTAACTAATGCATAAAAAGCAAGTGATTCTTCCAATCAATAAGCTTTTATGTAAGCATATTTGAGTTATAACATTTAAACACAGCAGACAAGTGAAGAATCAGGGATTCCACATACTGGCTAACAAGGCAGCCACTTCTCCACAAATCCTGCATTCTGCCCCACCTACAATTTCTCTTTCAAAGGTATGGTTTATAATCGGAAACATTTTGTCTTTAGGTACTGATATATTAACAGGTCACAGCAATGCATGTAAGAATTCTGTTTTTAAAATCCTGTGTGTACATGTCTATGTGTATGTGTGTTTTAAACCATATCATAAAGGAACAATAAGAACTACAGAAACAAAAATTATTCTGCTTTGGTTGTTCCTAATGAAAAACAAATTTCATTGAAACTATGAATGAGCCAGAAGCTAAATTCTAGAACCAAATATGACTGGCTTGGCAATCTCTCTCTTCCTTGGAGATAGAAACTGCTTTTGATTTCATACTAGTTCTACAATGACATCATTTTAAGCAGAACCTGATCATTTTAGAAAATACGCACAGCTCTGTATAACAGTTATACTCTTTCCACTAGCATCCAGAATATCTTTGTATACAGAAAATCTTTGAGATATGCTGGTGTGATCTCACAAACACACTGGTTGACAACCTGATTAATGCGGTGCAGCACTTAGTAATCCATAGACCCTCTTTGTGGTCACTAGCATATATGGGGGACAGGTTTCACCCATGGAAATTTTAACACCAGAAAATATGTCCCTGAGAGTTGCATAGATCACAGAGACATATTTTTTGGAATGCTAAACAGTGCTTTCAGGGAAAGGGGAGGAAGTCACACAGCCCTCTGGGATGTATATTATTGGGTAGCACTGAGGGCTTCCTGGGGAAGGGGTTGTCATCAAACACTGCCCCTTCTCCAGTGCACCAGTGCAGTTAGTGTGGTTATATTGTTAGTCTGCTCCTTTGACTGCATTGGTGATTCCTGGCTCTGAATATCAGCCAATAAATTTAATTAAACCTTTTCCATCTCCTCCTCTCTCAGGAATAGAAAGAAATGCCAAGCATTTTGAGAAGAAACAGTCTGCTGATACCTCAGGGTTATTATTTGAGAAGAAACAGTGGCTGGTTCAAACTATATTGGCCCTAGAACATGTGAAGGAGGAGAGGGCACATGAAGAGCATGTCTGTCCCAACACTCTCTTGGTGTGCCCCTTGATCACATGTGGGGGCTGTTCATCCAAATAGCCCCTAAACACACACTCCAAATGCTTGTTTAAAGAAGTATTGTAACACATATTTAGGGGCCATCTGGATATACAGTCTCTAGAGGAGATCAAGAGACACACTGTGAGGGCATGGGAACATCCCTGGAGGACATTCCAATGGATGCATTCTCAGCATGCTCCTTCTTCACATGTGCTAGGGTAGGTATCATTTGAACTGGCCCAGTATGAAGCGCCACCTTAAACCCAAGTAGCAATTGGGGTTAAGACTGAATCTTCAGGTCTATTTGTAGCGTGCAGGAATAAAATAGGTAAGTGCTACACTAGTGACAACTGCAAATAATGAGAACAATTTCATAACAATAACATAAGAAAAGCCCTGCTGTATCAGACCAATCTAGCTCAGCATCCTATTTCACCCAGTGGCCAATCAGATGTTGGTGGGAAGCACAGAAGCAGGACATCCAGGCACTCCAACACTGACACCTGGCATTCAGAGGCGTAAGTAAAGCAAAGCTGTGCCATCGAGTCGGTGTCGACTCCTGGCAACCACAGAGCCCTGTGGTTTTCTTTGGGAGAATACAGGAAGGGTTTACCATTGTCATCTCCCACACAGTATGACATGATGCCTTTCACCCTCTTCCTATATTGCTGCTGCCCAATATAGGTGTTTCCCATAGTCTGGGAAACATACCAGCGGGGATTCAAACCAGCAACCTCTTGCTCCCTAGGGCAAGTTACTTCCCCGCTGCGCCATTAAGTGGCTATTCAGTGGTGTACTGCTGCCTCTGAATTTGGAGGTGACACTATAACCTTCATGACTTGCAGTCAATAAGGATATTAACACAACCATACCAGCTGGAGATGGGGAGAAGGCAGAATCATACTACCTTCCCTCATACGACTGCCCATTGATTTCAAGCCGTGCTACTTGCACACACGATCACTTCTGTAGTGAGCAGCATAATGAACTGGAGGGAGGGGGAGTGAAGCCAAGCCACCAAGAATCCCTAATGCACTGCGCAAGTAGTGGTGAAAGTTCCTGAGGCCAGATCACCATTATCATTTTAATGGCTGCCAGCATGACCAGGCAGTGAGGTAGGAGGGTGTTTGTGTGCCCTCCTACCTCACTTTTAGCCCCGGTACAAAAGCTGAGCTACTCTGCAGAGCAGCACCGGGATAGGCGGTGATCCAGTCCAATCAGGCTAGTGCTGCCCTACCTGGATAGGGCTGGTCGTGAGAACAACCTCACTGAGAGTCTTTACTCCATAAGATTATCTGATCTTCTTTTAAAGCCATCTAGACTAGTAACCATCACTACATCTTGTGGCAGTGAATTCCATAAATTATGTGTGGTACTAACATTTTGTCTGCCTTAATCTCCTGCCAATCAGTTTCATATGTTATGGGAGAAGGATGACAATCTTTTGCACCACATATTCTTTTAAAAGCCTAATGTCCTCCCTCAGTTGCCTTTAAAAAAAAGAAAGAAAATCTCCATATGTGTTAGCCTTTCTTCATGAAGAAAGGGCTCCAAGCTCTTGATCATGTTGGTTGCCCTCTTCTGAACCTTTTCCAGCTCTACAATAACCTTTTTTGAGATCTGGAGACCAGAACTGTGCACAGTATTCCAAATGTGATTACCCCACAGATTTTTATATGGCAATTAGAATACATGTATTTGCAGCTTTTCACTGACCCATTCTAATCATGTAAGTCTTATCTGTGACTATAAGGGGAAGAGTTGTGGGAAGAGCCATGCGCTAGCAGCAAGCATATCACTTCAAGTAATACATAAGTGGGGCTATATCCAGGGCCTCTAAGGTCCTAGAAGCCCAAGGGCAGAATCTTTATTTGAGTGGCTCCCTGCCATCTGCTATCTTACTTCTAGCTTTCATATACTGCATAATGTTATGCATGCAGTGGAATGTTAATGCTCCCATAAGTGCACAAGAGCACTGTTGTGCAAGCACAAAATTGCACAAATGGAGTTGTGCAACAGTGTGCTTATTATATATAATTGCCAGCTGCACAGTCACACAATTCCATTTGCCCAATTTTTGCACTTGTGCAACTCTGCAGAATTTATGTTCTGCTACTCCAAACTACTGAAATACAATATAACCCAGGATCAGGAGTTAACTGATTAGTTTTACTGCCTTGGATGAAAAGAATCAAATTGATCACTGAAATACTGAACCATACATTGGAAGGGAGCCCCATCCGTGTGTGTGTGGGGGGGTGCAATTATCCTCATTGCCCCCACTCCCATAAGGCCCTGGCTATATCCAAAGCTATTTAGTTATAATTAAATCATTATGAAATCAAAATTACTTAAGATAGTCACAACTAATTTGTCTCATTGCTTTCAATCGTGCTTACCCATCTTCAGCACAGCATCCATCCTGTGGCTGTTGCTGGTGTCTATCTTATGTTTCTTTTCTTTTTTTAGATTGTGAGCCCTTTAGGGACAGGAGAGCCATTTTATTTATTTTTATTTCTCTATGTAAACCACTTTGAAATGCAGTATATAAATATTCGTCATATTCGTACTCATGACTAGTTTTCTTTGGATACAACCACTAAAAACCATTCAACCGGACATGCAGCCTGGCAGAGGTTAAGATACAAGATGCATTATTTAGGGCCCACTGATATCTGTTTACACAGGTTCAGCATAAAGGTGCCACAAATACAGCTAAATTAATAATTATCACACTGTTTCCATACCAGGCAAGCATGTGGAAACTTCTGTGTACACAACGGACGCTTTTATTTTCTTTCTTGAAAGAGCCATAAGCTATGGCTGACATGTCCCACTGCATCATGTGGGAGGTTCTGAACTACCTGTGCCACAGGCCTGTTCCATTACTACTGCTGTCCCACTGCTCCACAGAGCAGTTCATTATTGCTGTGCAACTGTATGTTGCACCGTGCCTTACATTGGGAAAAATGCAAGTCATGTCATTATGTATATAAATAAAATAAATAAAATAAATATATTAAATAATGTGCAGTTGTGCAATTAGTAGCAGAACAGCCCTGTTGCGCAGCAATATGGCCGTGTGTTTTAGATGCCTGCAGCAGCATAGGCAGTTCAGAACCAACCACATTACACTGGAGGAGATGTCAGTCAGTGTTTTTAACTTCTTAAGCATTTTTAAGCATAAACAGGAGCTTAGGATATGGCTGGAACATAAAAGGCCCCACTTAATGCACAACAGGCTCTGCTTGTCCATAAAGAGACTTCCTTCAATATTGAGATGTTTATGGCACATACATTTTCAGAAAGGAGAGAAAATATATATATATATATATAATGCCATGAACAAAGAGTAATCCTAAACTCTCAACCATAATTCTACATTGCTGCAGAGTTCCCAGTGTTCTATAATATATCACAAAATATGTTAGCACTCTGCAATGGGGCACAGTGAACATTAACCTTTCCTTTCTCTGACTCTTCAACTATTGTCATAGGAGCCCACCTGGCGTGAGACTGTCAGGACAACCACAGATCAAATACATCTTCCCTATAGGAAACTGCTTTGAGGTACTAAAGTACTAAAAACCACCAAGAACACCTTCCTACCGTTTCTGAAATTTCTTCTCCTTTGGAAGATTTTTACAATAGTTTATTTTCTCCATAACCCAAATCAATCTTGAGTGCAAAGCTGAATACATTTTACTTTCAAGTTGTTAATTATCTTAAATAGGCATTGAAGGCAAAACAACTAAATAATAGTAGGTCGTCGTTATAGCATTTCTCTCACATGTTTTAGCTATAGGAGGGTAGAATCACTGAATAGCATTTTGCAACATGTCCTTAAAAAAACTCAGTGGGTTGCCTCTGTGGGAATGAATCAACTCTAGATATAGTAGGCATTAAAAGCTGATGAGCCTGGAACACTGCATGAAAGAGTATCACTGCATGTATCATGTTGGTTGACTATGCATGGCCCAGCTATGGTTTCCAAAGGGTACTTAAATACGTATGTGGTCAAATGTGAATAATGGGTAGCAGTATTATTGTTCACCACTTAGCTGTTGGGTAGCGTTGTGCATTTTGTATTTTTTCTGTTTCGATTTGTACCAAATCCGAATCAACCCCATTTTGTATTCTGTCCAAAATTAAGGCTTCCAAATCACCCCAGTTTTGTTTTGTAACCGAATTAATCCGAATCCGAATTAATTCAGATTTTAAAATGGGTCACATGGTCAAAAGAGTGCATGACAGTTATAGTGCCCAATGAGTGGAAGCTACCAAAAAAATTTCAAAGGACTTTGGCAAACTGCTGATTTTTGGTGAATTCTGGAAGTTTGCGTGTCTTTCAGATTTCCCCCATAGGGTATGATGGAAATTTCAGGAAAAGTATAGCTTCACGCGGGGGGGGGGGGGTGGCGGCCCAGGGTGGAGTGTGGTTGGTGGTAGTGCCCAGTTGGTACAAGGAAGCTACCACAATTTTTTCAGAGGAATTTGGCAAAGGGCTGATTTTTAAAGAATTAATAAACTTCTTTAATTAATTTAATTAATTCTATTATACCCTATGAGGAAAATCTGAAAGACGCTTATTAATTAATTTAATTAATTAATAAGCGTCTTTCAGATTTTCCTCATAGGGTATAATGGAAGTTTATTCAGTCCCATAACTCTACTTGAGGGGCACTGGGGTGGCCCAGAGCAAGTGGCGGTGTAGTGTACATAGGGTGCCAACCACCCACATGGGTTGCCAACCCATGAAGTACGGGGTTTTGTTGTTCTAGAGGTGTTCTGAGAGTAGATTCTCTAGTAGCATATGAGAGTGGATTCATGGTTTTCCATTAAAAATCTCATTTGCTACCAGAGAATCTAAACGCAACACCTCAGAAACAACAAAGCCCAGTACCCCAATGGGTTAGCAATCCAGTGACGTGGTTGGCACCCTCTGTGCACTACACCACCACTCGCTTCGGGCCATCCCAGGGCCCCCGAGGTGGAGTTATGGGGTTGCTGAAACCTCCATTATTCCCTATGGGGAAAAATCTTAAAGACGCGTAAACCTCAAAAATTCCTAAGAAACCAGCCCTTTGCCCTATTTGTAATCTGGTTGCACCACCCTTGGGGCACTGCCACCCAACCCACTGTTTTGCCCCTGAAACCCCACATAAACAAGTTGAAAGAGTGAAGAGAATGATGAACAACGACACTTTATTTTTTGGCACAGTTATTTGAGAATTTTGCAGCAGGTGTGAGCCTCTCCCTGTGGCACTAGCACAGCAGCACAACCCATTTGTAGATTCAAGCAATCTTTCAATAAAAACACTCCCTCCCCCCATGAAACAGTGACCACAGGTCATTTGAGATAGCAAGATAGATCAATGAACTGCCTTGGTACTATGGAACAGCTTCAAATGTTTTTAACTGAAGTGGAGTAAGCCATAGCCCAAACAACTCAGCCTACTGTTCAGAATTGTTGAGATTTATCATCACTGCATTTAAGAAAGTGCAAAATCATGGATCATGGTTACAAGAAAGAGAGAAGCAACTAAGATTCCTGGGGATGTCAATAGATTGACAGGGGTATTCCCCACCCCCCTCCGTTTGTCTCCTGTAGTCCCATGTGGATGACCTGTCCCTGCAATTGCAAAAGTTGTGAACCACTGCCTTAGACATCATGTCCCACCAAATTACATTGTGGCCTAAATTACATTAGACTGCTCAACTTGGGCAACAAAACTTAGACACCACTATAACTCATAAAAATCAGAAGAAAAACAAAATAGCTCTTCAAAAGACCCCTGAACAAGTCAAGAGATTCTTTCTAAACCTTTGGGGGAAAAACCCTATGTAATTTCAGAACTTTCCTAACCAGCTTCTCAAAAAGCTTCTCCACACAATTTATACCATGGCTTTTAGCAAGAGCTTTGGAATTGCATTGAGCTCCCAAAGATATTTGGGTATTTCTGTCTCAAAATGCTGTCTTCCAAATCTCTTTGCAAGGTCAGTTTGCATTTCAATCACACTGAATACAACACGTACTTAACTAAACCATTCAACAGCTTTTTGCATATCATCTTCTGCTAATCACTCAGTGCCTCAGCTGGAGTGGAGAGAGCCAGAGAAGACAATTTGAATTGCAATGCTTTTCCAAAGAACAAAGCATTCTGTCTGAAACACAGTCATTTCTATTTGGAAACAAAAATCTCTGTTTTTTAATTCTTGATTTTGTCTTGGTTACAAAACCTCCGAAATTGCCATTTTTAGGCACAAAACGTTTTGTACCTGAATCAAAATGCACAAGCCTACCTTTTGGAGCACCACCAAGTAACACCAATAGACAATCTCTAGATCTGTTGTGTATTTTACATGTACTGCTATGTTGATTAACATTCTTCTTGTTTGTCTTCCTGCTTCCACTCTTCAGCATCTCCACTCTGTATTACAGGTTGTCATTTGTCCAATATTTTCAGCTTGTTTTTCAGATCTTATTACTCAGATCAAAAAGAAGGTTAAATGGTACCATGATACAGTTCCTCTTCCCAACAGAAAAGGAAGAAAGGGAGAGAGATTTGAAATGGAGGGAGGGACTGAGATGTAATTTTAATAGGAAACAAGTTGTTCTAGTTAGAACTAATCTGCCTACTTTCCTTTCACTATCCTTACAACTGGTCCAAAACAGTTAGGCAGTTCACAAGTTAGCCCACTTGTGGCTCAAACATTCATTCATCTGCCATCTTGAACTGGGGTGGATGGCATCATCACAAACTATGCCGTTGAGGTGGCCCTGTGTGTCCCTACAACTGTACCCAATTTGGTTCATATTGGTCCAAGCATTACAAAGTTGATAGTTGGAGGTACAACACACACACACAAATGGTCACATGGACAGACATACACACTGAATGCTGGGTGAGCTCATAAGCTACTGGAAAGTAGGTTAAAAAGAGAAAGGGAAGGGGACAGAAAGAAAGAATGTTATTTAGTGCTCTGCTTTAGGCCACAAAATGTCATGGAACAGCACAGACTCCTTGCAGCTTACTATCTCTGGAATGCCCTTCTGCCTGATGGCAAACTCTTTCTCCACTTTTACATTAAAGTGCTTCTTTAAAATGCATCCAGTAATCCTGGCTTTTCCTGATCAACTCTCTTTCTCTTTTTCCTTTCCTCCCCAATGTGTTGAATCCTTACCTGTAGACAGCAAGATGGCAGAAAATTCATGTCTTATTTTTAATTTTGGAGCAGCACCTAGGAATTTTATACAAAATAACAACAATAATAAATAAATAAAAACTGTAGAGTACATGAGCTACTCACTAGAAAGAGTATTTATTTATAAATACAGCTAAGGCTGGTAAGTTTGTGTGCTTTTTATGGTCTCACTGGGTGAAGCTTTATATCTTTGCTGCTTCTGATTTTATTGTTTTTTGGTTGTGTTTCTGAGAGAGGTTTTGGTTTGTTTTAATTGATTGATTGTTTTGTTGTTCTATAAGATTGAAAGCTGCTGTGAGGACCAGAGGAGTGGTGGAATGTATGGAATAAAAATGATTCAAATACATTTATTTTAAGAATGTATATCCCACCTCTCTTAAAATGATCACAGAATGGCTTACCCTAACAAAAACAGGCATAATAAAATAAGAGATTAATTAAAACAGCAGCAAAAAGCAACCTTAAAATAACACAATTCAAAAGTCTTACAAAATAAACATGATTAATAAAGTTTTGATACCATATCTGTACATCACGCAAAGCCATGTACAACACAACAATAACACATATTAAACAAAGAAAAGAAAAGGAAGGAAGCTGCATACAGTCAGAAGCCATTGGGAATATAGACTCTCATTCTCTGTTCTTATTGCCAAAAGTGATATAGGGCAGAAAATGTTATCACTGTCCCAAATATTTTAATATGTGATACACCATAGTCAAAGGTCTTGTTGATAACTTGCAATTTCCTCAAATTCCTTGTCGGTGCTCAGTGCTACCCCCACCCCCTGAGAGGAATAATCAGGGGAAGAGCACCTACCATGGGAAGGAAACAGGAGTGAGGATGAGCAAATGAACGTACCACTTGGCAAGGCTGTCCAAAGGATTCCCAACCATGTCTGGAGGGAAGAGCCACCATGACGCAGATACAGAGATTAGGCAGGGAAAGCACAGGCGGACAAGCAGTCTCATCGGAGAGTGGCTTTCCTTTAGGAGAGGGTGGCAGGTTTTGATTTTGTTTCTGCAAGACAGGATGTATCTGGGGATGGGGAAGTCTGCTATAACTCCATTGTCCTGGAAAGATAACTTTATGCATCTTCAAACCTCTGCAGGGGTGTGGGATCCATTAAGATGGTCCAATGCTGGAGGTATGTGGATCTGCTTGGCTTCTAGAAAGTCCTTGGGGATTCTCTTACTGACAAAACTGGTATTCTCTCGATGCCCTGGTGGGTCTCTAGTATGAGAAGCCTGCTTGTTCCTGGGAACCCTCTTCATCTTGGTGAGTTTGGTCAGCTCCTTGGTTTACCTCAGAACTACCTCCTGTGGTTTACCTGTTTAGCTCCTTGGTTTAACTGAATAATGCTGGAGGAATTGTGATTAATCCAACTGAACATGGACTATAGCCTATTTTAGTGACTACCCCATGCTAGTGATGGGTGCGAAGAAAACTCACATCTCTGAAAAAATCAATTCATGCATATCCCTACTTGAAACAAACTCCAATGGCCTAACTAAATGGTTGCAAAAGTGTCAATTTGATTTGTACCCAAATAGAATCAACCCTGATTTGTTTGGGGTCCACATTTGACCAGCTGGCAGAGGGCCGATTTGTTTTGTCCACAAATATCCAGAAAAAGGTAGATATGGGTACAAATCATTTTGTACCCAAATCAATTCGCACAGAGAGCTGGTCCAGGCAGTGATTTTCTCTGCAGCAGGAAGGGGGTGAAAAAAAATCCTCTTATCTTTTCCTCAATCAGGAAAGCAGGAACAAAAAGCAGAGAATCTACTCCAGGCAACAGGCAGGCAATGCAAGGCAAGGCAAAGCTCCTCTGGCTCTCTCTCTCTCTCTTCTCCTATGACAGCCTGCTCTTGAACATCAGTTTTTGGATAATTTGTTTTTGGTCTGATTTGACTCCAGATAAATGGTAGTACCATTTAATAAATTACAGCTTAGGCCAAGAGTATTTAAGAGAACTCCACCTTCATTATGAGTCCTGCCACCTATTGAATCATCTTGGTAGGTCCATCTGCAGTTGCCACCAGCTTGTCTGATGGTTACTCAAGGACGGGCCTTCTCCACTGCCACCCCGAGGCTTTCCAATGCACTCCCTGCAAAAATTAGAACCTCTCCATCTCTGATAGATTTTTAAAAGGCTGTTAAACTGCATTTGTTTATCCAGGCTTTTAATTAGACTTCTAGAATGTATCATGGTTTTTGAATTTTAAATTGTTTTAATGTTTCATTTTATTGTAAAACATCCAGAGATATGAGTTTTGGGTGGTGTATAAATATGTTAAATAAATGAATTACTTACCTTGGGCAACATTTAGTCCTGTTGTATTGGATAAATTGCAAATGGTGTTGCCTGAGGATATGGAGAAAATCCTCGGTAGTATGAGGGCGACTTCATGTGCTCTTGACTCTTATTCTTCTTGGCTGTTAAAGCTGCCAAAGAGGAGATAGCTTGCTGGTTGGAGGGAATGATTAATCCTTCCCTCCAAGAGAGGACAACATGCATCAATGCTGAATGAGTTGGTTGTGAAGCCTATTTTGAAGAAGCCCTCTCATGATCCTTCCAATTACAGGCTGGTCTCTAATCTCCTTTTTCTGGGCAAAGTGATAGAATGTGTGGCATCTCAGGTACAGAAGATCTTGGGTGATATAAATTATCTTGACCATTTTCTATCTGGCTTGGTCACCCTGGTGGATGACCTACATTGGGAACTAGAGAGAGGGATTGAATTCCTCTTGATTCTGCTGGATCTCTCAGCAGCATTCGACAACCACAGTATTCTTCTATGCCACATCTTGGGATTAGGAAATACAGTCTTTGACTGGTTCTTATAATACCAGTCACAATGAGACTTCTACTCGGCCCCTTGGTCTTTGGACTCTGGGATTCTGCAAGGTTCAGCCTTATCTTCTGCATTGTTCAATATCCACATGAAGCTGCTGGGGAGGCTGTTCATAGATTGTGGTGTTGTCACCAATATGTTGATGAAACCCAACTCTATCTCATTTAGCATCAGATCCCAGGAAGTTGGTTGATGTTCTAAACCAGGTGATGGAGCTCGAGACAGTACTGATGGGCTGGATGTGGACAAACAAATTGAGGCTTAATCCAGCTAAGAGCAGACCAGTAGGAGAGCCAGTCAGGAAGCAGGGGCTCAACCTGTTCTAGATGGAGATTGCACTTCATCTGAAAGAAGAGGTGTATAGTTGCGGGGCTCTCTTGGACCTGGCATTACTCTTGGAAGGTCAGAGGTAGCTGTGACTATTAATATATTTGCTTAGCTTCAGTTTGTGTGCCAGCTGTGACCTTCCTTGAAAAAGTAGATCTGGCTACTGTTTCCAGTGCCTTAACCATATCACACTGGGATTCCTGCAACATGTTTTATACAGGTCTGCCCTTGAAAAGTATTTGAAAACTTCATCTAGTGCAAAATGTGGCTGCCAAGTTAGTGGCTGACATCCAGACTGATCCTGCACTAATGCAGGATCATTTCCTGTTGTGTGATGGGTGTGTGTGTGCATGGAATACAATTTCTGGTAATCCCTTCTTCCCTCTAAAGCTGCCTGTGCCTCACAAAAGTATATTCCCAGGAGTCCCCAAACCCTCAGAGATGTAGTTATGGGAATCACAAATGGCTGCAGAGGGAAGAGGGAGCTGCCAACAATCTGCCCCCTTGAAATGATGGAAAACCTTGGCACATTGGTGCAGTGTTAGTCTGGATGTCTGCCAGTATCTGAAGTTGTTAAGGTGGATTATATCACCCCACAACGGAAAGAACTGCACCGTCTGCCAATTTGTTTCCAAGTTAAGTTCAAGGTACCAGTTTTGACTTCTAAAGCCCTAAATGATTTGGGTATTAGGAGATATCTGAAGAACTGCCTGTGCCTAAGTGAAGCTATCTACCTTACAAGTCCTTCTTGGGGAGAGGGGCTCTTCTCAGTTGTTCCCAGCTTGTTGAACTTCCTCCCTGTAGAGAAATGCTGCTTCACGTTCATCACTGCGTTTTGCAGGCAGATGCTCTATCCATCAAATGAGGTGTTCTCCTTTGAGCCATGAAAGGATCCTGGGTGCTTTCTGGTATACGAGATTTGCAATGGTTAAAGTACTGCAAAGTGCCCCAGAATTAGGCAGCAGTTTGAAACCACGAGCACAGTGACTTTGATACAGCTTTCTATGCAATGTGACAGGGGTTTGGCCTTCTGTATTGCCCACCACTGCAGCGGATTTTGCAGGCAGGTGTCCATATTCCACCTGGATCACATTCACTGCCCCCCCTCTCAATTTTCAACCGTGGAGGGGGTGGGGAACTGCTGATGCAACAAACTGGTTTTTTAAAAAAAACATTTCTTGGTGCTTTCGTGCAAAGGTGCAACAACTTTCAACTTACTGCAAGCTAAATCACCAAACACATGGGGCGTGAGACCAATGGAATCAAAAGGAAATGAAATGGAACGGAAATACATTAGATATATATATTTTTAAAGGGGGGAAATGGCTTTACATATCAAATTCCAGAGACTAATGTGACCGAAACCTAGGGCCAAAGGCAGAAATGAAAAACCGAGAGACGACAATATATTAAGAAAAATATAATGTCTGGCTTTACATATCAACAAATCCTTGATCTGTTGAATGAGCCAGCAAATCCACAGCGTGAATGTATCCAAAAACAAAAAAGGCTTAATGAGAAACATGAGCGATCTAAATCAGAAGTTCAAAGCAGTTGAGAAACGAGTTGCACCCTTGCACCATTGTGGATTGCACCCTTGCCCAAGAAATTGCGTTGAAAAGATTAAAAAAAATAATTTTACATGAGTGGCAACATTAGTTCAGGAATGGGTGGAAAGGGGCTATAAAAATCGGCAAATCCAAGTGAACTGTCCAGACCACACCGCGCTGCAATGGATCAAACACGGGGCAACCCTCTGTACAACGGAAAAACACAGCACTTTCCTGCAACAGTATTACAACTGTTATAGGGCCAAAACGCATCAATAAAACCCGAATCAAGGCATCGGAAATATGGATGGCACCCTGGTGCAGCGACCGCGATGCCACAACATGAGAAATATGGAGGGGTGCTTAACGTTGCAAAACTGTTGCAGCTTGTGATCTGGAAAATGCCCTGGTGATCTTTTAAAATTATCATCATGCTCCTATGCTTCTTTTTTAAGCCTGCATTTTATTGTTTTTAGCTGTTAATTTATATACAGTTGTCCCTCACCTATTGCGAGTTTCCCAATCACATGTTTGATTATCTGCAACTGGGAAATTGTGACTGCCCTTGCAAACCACAACCCGAGTATTTGCAGTTTGGAGAGGGGTTTCTTTTTTTAAAATGTAGTGGGTTTTGGGGGGTAATTTCTGGGGTCAGGGGATCATTTACAAGGGTTCAGGGGTGATATTGGGAGAAATCTGTTTCTCTTACTTTTACCTCTGTAGTGACAGAGCAGCGGGCATAGGGGCAAGAACTCTGCCCACCTCCCAAAGGGTCAGGCGCTGGAGGCGGTAGGAGGTCAGGCACTGGAGGTGGCAAAAGAGCTCCTTACATGGGCCCACCTTCCTCCCCAAAGCTACAGATCGGGCATGGGCACAGAGGCCTAAAATCAGCCTGATCTGTAGGATTTGGGAGGAAGGTGGGCCCATGTAAGGAGCTCTTTCACCACTTCCAGCGCCCGACCTCTTGCCACCTCCAGCGCCCGCCTCCAGCACCCAACCATTTTGGAAGTTGGTGGCAGAGCTCTTGATGCAGTCCCCACTGCGCCACCACCGCACAGCAGCAGTGGTAAAAGTAATAAAAACAGATTTAACTTTCCCTTCCCCACCCCCCAAATCAGGGGGTGGATTTTTTCGGTCCTGATTCCCCTAACCACCTGTTTCCCATTCACTGCAATGTCACCCCAACCACAAATTCGGCAACCATGAGGTTTTCCCAGAACGGAACCATCGCGGTTGGCGAGGGACGACGGTATTTTAATTGTTGAATGCCATCTTGGAGTCTATGTAACAAAAATAGCTTTAAAATACAAGTAAATAAATATTTAAGATAGCAAACATCTTTACTACTTACATGCTACACAAGTTAATGAGGCACCATAGCTTATAACTAAGCTAAGGGCTTGAGATGAGGTCAACAATATTCAATTGCAACTCTGGAGTTTTGGCTGAGACACCTTGTAATATAGAATCCTATATTCTTCCCACCAAGCACTATGATTTGAGGAGAGATAAAGTCAATTGTAGCATGCTTTGAGCAACGGCAAGCCTAAGACACTGAAGTAGAGATGTCAATCACATAACCGCTCTCCTTTCAACCTCAGCATTTTCCACCTATATCACACCACCAGATTCAATGAAAGGAAGTTTTGTGACATCAGCAGCAGAGAAAAGCATGAAAACAGTCATCTGATCATTGGATGGAGCTTGATACAGTCTGACAGGGTACAAAATATACCACATACTGTAGGGTGGTGTCAATATTAGCAATTTTGGACTGAAAATGATACGATGTAAAGTGTTGCTGATAGGGACTGTATCGAATCAGATACAATTATTCTTCTAACTCAATGCTCAGCCCTAACACAAAGTTAAAGTAAGTTTCCCTTCAGTTAAGAAATCTTGAGAACTTAGTCACGAGGGATTTTATACTGCAGTCTTCTTCTTTTTTAACTAATGCCATTTTATTGTTTTTATTGACTTTTTAAAATTTTGCTTTTGAAAAACGTTTCTCTTGTATTTTATTGTTTTTATTATATTTTACTAGTTTTTCTTGTAAGCAGTTTTGATTACTTTTTTATAGAAGAGTTGAGTAAAAATATTAAAACTAAAGTAAACTAAGTAAACTAAGAATCACTATAAAGTAAAATAAAATTGTCCCTATCATTTGGTCCAGCAATCAAATCCACTCTCTGCTGGAAGATTCCATTGCTTTATGTAGAACATAAAGTCAGTAAAGGTTAATTGGAAGCATTAAACTGAGAAGGTTCCTTAATTAAGGCATGCCTTTCTTTGCAACTGAATATAGGGGGACTGGAGGTTTGGGGGGTGGTATGGTTTTTAAAAATATATTTAAGAACTGCTTTAACTTTGTACATTAGGCAAATCTGCACAAAGGAAAATGGGTCATCAGCTGTCTTATGTGTAGTACAGACAAACACACACACACACACACACACACACACACACACACACACACACACACACAGAAAGGTTCTGAACCAGAAAAATGAAACCTGTCCAATGTTCTAGTCTTCCAAACTGACATGAAGCTTTAATATGAGCAAGTATAAGATGATTTATTTTCAAATCTAATACACAAAGTTCTGGATGTAATTCTGTTAAGCAGTTTTACATTTTGCCGCTAGGAATTCCACCCCCCCCCCCCCACGTTAAGCTTTAATATCCTTTCAAATGCATTAATGTATCTCTGGAACAGACACTTTAGAGACTCCTGCATGCTTTGAATATTTCGAGGATAAAAACAGCTCTCGATACTCAGTTGGGCTATATGTACTACCTTGCTGGCACTAAACCTTGTAAAACACCGAAGGGAATGGCTCTTTGCCTACAAAAAAACATCCAGGGAGAAAAAAAAAATATTTTTAAGGCTATTCTACATAGAACGTAGAATAACTAAGGCTGCATTCCTACCACATTCTTACTTAGAAATATGTCCCAGTGAAATCAATTGGTATCCTTTCCAAGTAAGTATGGTTAGGATCAGGGGTGGCTAATGGGAGAGAGTACATCTATAATAACATCAGGGGTGCTTAAAATGATATTTGAGGGAACACAGGAACAATTTACAAACTTGTTTTTTATCTCAGTGTGCATGACAGCACTTGGTAAGCTGGTTGTCTGTATCATCCCGAAAAGGAGTTCTTAACCTGAGGTCCATGGGACAGGTGCAAGTTGTCTGTGAAAAATCTTTGCTGCACTTTATTTTGTTTCCTGGTAAACCAGAATAAAGTTCTTGAAAATAACTATCCCCGGTACCTATTTTTTCCACTGACTTTTACTGGAGACTTATGAAAATTATATAAATGGGGTGGGAGTTCATGGATATTACTTGAGGATCTGACGGTAAGTTCTAGAAGTGCAAAAAGTTAGGGAATCCCTGATCCAGAGATTCCACTGTACCCAAATTGTGGACAGAACTGGAGAAGCCAAGATTTAAACATATGCTTTAGACATGCGCAATGGGGTTTAGCAGAGAGGGTTCTCTGCAAATTCCCTATCAGAAGCATTTGGAAGATCGCTGGGTCATGCTAGAATGTTGCCACACATGCCGAAACATCTGGAATGCTCAGGGGCATATTTTTACCACTGCCATGCATGCCTAAGGCCTCTGATGCAGCAACTGAAAGGGGCAGTGAAGACCCTGACTCCTTACTGCACAAAAGTCACTGATTGTTGCTGTTTTGAATGAGCCTGCAACTCAACACAGTGAGGCTGTTCTCGTGTGAAGCCTAACCCAAGCTAGGGAAGATCAGCCTGGGTTAGGCTGCTCATGAGAGCTTCCGGGATCAGGCCCAATCCCGGCAGAACAGTGCCACCTAGCCCCACTTTGTAGCCCAGCTGCTAGCTGAGGTTAAGGGAGTGAGTGCTCCCTTAATTCGGGCTACCACATTGTGTGTTGGCTGGAGCTAGGTTTAACCCCAGCCTAGAGCACCCATCTCCTGGGGAAGTCCCCCAATGCATTGTGCATGTTGCGTGGTGCATTGTGAAATTTCCAGATGCCAGTCCGTGTCATCCCAGTCTCCTGAGCTCCACGCTGCAGGCACACAGTGCTGATTGTCTGGGAGCACGGTCCATGCTCCCAACAAGAAGGAATCAGTCGCTGGGGTGGTGGGGGGAGGTGAGTTTAATAAGCCTTAGTGTGGAACTCAACATAGTGTGGCACATCATCATACTTTTCCATATTTCCATCCAGGCCAACATGGGAATCAACTGGGATAGAATTCAACAGCCTCCCAGGCATCATCCACACATCTGCAACTGATGAGAAATCTTGGGAAACAACAGTGAGAAAACATTCTATTGGTTAGAAGGACTATGGATAGCTCTTTACCACATATCTGCATCAGATACTTGGTAAAGTCCTCCTTACCATTTCATGATCTGATACAGATGGCCAAGGTGCCCAGGATTAGAGAGCTATTCTCAGGGTAGTCTGATCATCTGTAAAAGTATAGGTGACCATTTTACCATGCAACAATGTTTGTCTGTATTCACTTGTTTTTCTATTTACCTGTGTGTATTCATTCAATGATATTTATGTTATCATAGAACTCTGAGGTGCATACTGATTTAACCCTCAACCAGATTGTGGGGTAGATTTCTAGCCCTGGCTGCCTAGATAAGGATAAACAAGCAAACCACTGCACTCCCAGCTATGCCCTGGTTGTCATATTCTTACCTGCACTTTGGTACACAATATATCCACAAGTATGGCCCCTCACCAGTTATGATATTTATGTTATTAATAAAAACTAGCAGTTCTCCCACAGAGCATCTGTGCACTAGGACTTTGTTGCTCTCCTTGCCCCCTGCCACAGCCCCTGCTTTATTGCTCAGAGTCAGTTACCCTCTTTCACTGTCCTCCTCCCCACCGCTCACCCGCTTTCCCCCTCCCTGCTGCTTGCTCACCCACCCCTCCCCACTGCTTCCTTGCCCCTATCTCCGCTGCTTGCTCGGTCACTCGCCACCTCCCTGCCACTTGCTCACTCACTCACCCCCTCTGCTCTGCTTCCTTACTCACTTGCCCCTTCCTGCTGCTTGCTCACTCACTCACCGCCTACCCGCTCCTCTTCCCTATCTGCATATGGAATCTCCACTGCCCAATCACCATGGTACTTCTGTTCTGTTACCTCCGATTGATAAAGCACTGTGTGGGCAGGGCTTGCCATGTAGTGCAGGGTGGTGGTGTGCATGGAACCGCGGAGCTGTGGTTCGGCGCTGGGTGGGATGGCTCTTTAAGGGCAGGCGAAGGTGCACTTACCCCTCCCACCACTTTCCCCCTGCTGGTGTTCCATTCTTTCCAAAATCCACGTCCCTGCTGCCCCTTCCCCCATTGTTGCCCGGAAATTGGCAGAAGTATCGCCTGTATGAGTGCACTCTGTGTGCGCGCCCGTCACACCCGTCACATGCATACGTGATGTGTGCATGCGATGAGTGCACGCAACATGTACACACAACGTGCACAGCCGCCGGGCGCATGTGCAGGCAATACTTCTGCCAATTTCTGGACAACGGGGGAAGGGGTGGCAGGTTACGCTGCTGCCCCAGGGATTTTAGAAAGAAATGGAGCACTGGTGGGGGGAAAGTGGCGGGAGGGGTAAGTCCACCTTCCCCCACCCTTAAAGAGCCACCCCATCCGGTGTCAAATCGGCA
Organism: Hemicordylus capensis; assembly: GCF_027244095.1. Classification (NCBI taxonomy): domain Eukaryota; kingdom Metazoa; phylum Chordata; class Lepidosauria; order Squamata; family Cordylidae; genus Hemicordylus; species Hemicordylus capensis. Next base: position 322,783,439 of record NC_069657.1, on the reverse strand, counting down.
GAACCACCGGTTCTTCAAACCAGTTTGGAGGCCAGTAAAGGGCCTCTGGACTGGTTCCGTGCACATCCCTATTGCAGGGCTGCTCACTTGGCCCCCCAGCTGTTTTTGAACTACAACTCCCATAATCTGCAGCCACAGCGGCCAATAGCCAGGGATTATGGGAACTGTATGCCAACATCTGCAAGAGGGCCAAAATTGAGCAGCCCTGCCTTAATGTATTATATATAGAGATATGACACAGGGTAGAAAACCTGTGAATGGACTCTGTATGGTGGGATGGTATCTATCTCATTCCCATGTCAATTGGGAGAAAAACTACCCTAGAAATTAATGGACTTACAATGGTGGGGTAGTTTCTGTTCCATCCCCACATTTAGCCATTTGGGATAGGAAAGAATACCCGAGAGTGTTCTTATGAACAGCCCTATCCAAGTAGGGCAGAGCAAGCCCAATTAGGGCTGGTCATGAGAACTGCTAGGATCAAGACCAATCCCGGTGCTCCTCTGCTAGATAGCCCAGGTTTTCTACCAGGCTCAAAGTGATGAAGAAGGGTGTGCGCACACCCTCCTACCTCACTGTCTGGCTGTGGGGAAGCTTGGGCTGCCAGCAGCCAGAGCTTCCATAGAGCTGGGCAGAAGGCGTGTTTATCCCGCCCCCTCAGTTTTCTCTACCACAAATTAAACAAACCCAACTCTTTTACTGTATGTAGAACTGTATATATAAACCAAACTGAAATCAAATTAGCTTTTTGCATTAATCTCAGACTGAAAGCTAGTCCTGAAAGGTAGGGATGTGTGAAACGTTTTGGGTACAAAACGTTTTGTACTCGAAACGGGCCGTTTCGGGTGTTTTGTAGACAAAACAAAACACCCATTTTCCAAATCTGAAAGTTTTGGACACAAAACAAAACGTCCCTGTTTTGGCTACAAAATGTTTTGTTGTTTCGGACCTCCATTTTGTGGCGATCTCTGAGTCAGTCTCCATTTTGTGTTTGACATCTCTTTGAATTTCACGCACTTCCAGCCTTCAGATCGGTGACCTAAAGCATGGGCTGACCTGCTAATGATTCCCTCCTTGTTCCCCATTGATTCTTTTGCCTCTTGCCACTGTTTACTGACCCCACATTGGCCAGGGGAAAGGTCAAAGAAGGGGCAAAGGTAGAGGGGAGTTCAAGGAGGGGTTTTCAATTCATTCAACAAGTTAGTTACTCATTCGCCATTCTGCCTTTCTGCCTCATTGAAGAGAGAGAGAGAGAACTAGTTGGCATTGCATGGCATGCCTCAAGTTGCCATGATGATGCCATACCATTGCCTATGCCTGCCTGCCTTGTTGCCAGCCTGAGCCCAGCCTGCCAGCCTGCTATGGCTACTGCATGCCAACCTGGGAATAGATTTATCTGCTGCATTGCTTTTTTGCTCCATAAGAATTTTTTTCACCCCCTTTAGAGATGCCATGCCATTGCCTATGCCTGCCTTGTTGCCAGCCTGAGCCCAGCCTGTAGCATATGAGATTTTCAAGGACAAACCATGAATCCACTCTCATATGCTACCAGAGAATCAACAGAACCCAGAATAAAAAACAACAGAACCCAGTACCCCATGGGTTAGCAACCCATGGGGGTGGTTGGCACCCTATGTGCTCTACACCACCACTCGCTCTGGGCCACCCCAGTGCCCCCCAAGTGCAGTTATGGGGCTGCTGAAACCTCCATCATTCCCTATGGGGAAGAAACTTAAAGACGTGTAAACTCAATTAAATCTTTAAAAATCAGCCCTCTGCCCAATTCCTTTGAAATAATTCTGGCAGCTTCCTTGCCCCCACTGGGCACTACCAGCCACTCTACTCTGCTCTGGGTCACCCCCTTTCCCCCTGACGTGAAGCTATACTTTTGCTGAAACCTCCATTATTCCCTATGGGAAAAATCTTAAACTTCAAAAATTCACCAAAAATCTGCCCAATTCCTCTGAAATTTGGGTGGTAGCTTCCAGCCATTGGGCTCTACTACCCCCATCCACTAGTTTTGCCCCGGGGCCATTTTTTCAAATTCAAAACATTTCAGATTCGTATTTTGCAATTTCGAACAAAGAACAAAACTGGGGTGTTTTGGATTGGCTGATTTCGAACCAAGAACAAAAAGGGGGTGTTTTGGATTCAGGCCAAATACAAAACAGAAAACAAAACAAAACACACAACCCTACTGAAAGGTAGATTCCAGAATACAAAGCAAGTTATGACCCAGCAATTTGTGCAAATAGTCCAAATTAAGTCTTGCATTAAAGTAACAAAAGATGGCCAAGTGATTTATATGTCTATACAAGAAGAGCTATGTTTTCTTACAGCTAATGTTACTCTTCATGTTTTATTGAGATTTTTTAAAAAAAGATTAAAGTCAGAAGATTTTATAACTCTTTAGATTAGCCTACAGTGATTACCTCTACTGTGGAATTTACCACTATTTTATTAAAATAAGATTAAAGATAATATTTCATTGGTAGAAGTAACAGCAGCATTAACCTCTATTTACTTTGACATAATAGAGCTTTAATAAAACACAGGCAAAATTCATTGAAAGGGATAATTATTCTAACATAACATTTAAAAGGACCTTAATTCCTTATTCTGCATGTTTATTGCTTTAAGATAAGTCATTAAGGTCTTTCCCCCACTCTCACTTCTTTAGGCATATATGTAAAAATATCTCAACCCAGTCACAGTCAATTTGCTTATTAAATACTCTCACATTTATTTCAAGTTGAAAAACACTTGGAACACACACAAAAAGTCTAGTAGGCTTGCAGAATAACCTTTTTGCCTCCTCTATCTGCTGCCAGTGTTTCCCAGCCCCTGTCCCAAATCATGTCCAAATTTTTTGACTACTGGATTACAAAAGATTCTTGTTTGTGTTATATCCTGTGGCTTTATTACATCAGACAAGCATCAAAGAGGCAGAACACATAGGACTGAAAAATAATACAGCTACACTTTTCTATGGAGTGTTCTGTATCTGCCTGTGTTTTGTTGTTCATGTAATACTTTTCAATAAACAAAGATGTCAATCAACTTTCTGTGCAGCGCATCACATTTCAGATTTAAACCACTTCAGACACATAGCTGCCCCAAGCTCACACATTTAACAGATAAAAATTCAGCTTTCTGTCAAGGCAGAATGCAGTATTGATTGTAGACTGTATTTAGGCTAGTGTGCCTGTTGGAGCTATATTATCTTCAAACTCATATGGCGTCCACTGTAGAGGTGTAACATGAAGTGCATTTTGTTTCTAGTGTAAATTCTTTTTCTCCTAACAGTATCAATGACTGAATAGTGATTTCTAAAAGAGTCTTAAGCAGTATACATCCAGCCAAGAATACCAAAAGGCAGAGGACTGGGAAGGTACATACAAACTCACCAAAACTTTTGATCACTTGATTTCAATCTAGTGCATTGTACACTATCATAATTATTCAAACATGCTTCATTAAAAACCATGACTATACAAGTCTTTTAATTTAATGATCCAAGTGGAAAACATGAACAACACTTTAAATAAATACATCAGCTATGTACTTCTAGCCCAAATACTTAGAGACTGCCGGTTTATTTTTGTGCAAATTTTATAATTCCACAGTGGGGCGGATGGTGGGGGGAACGACATACTCTCTGTTTTCTTTTTCCATAAACAGCTCACTGGACTACTACCCAATATAGCATACTATATCTACACATCTACCTGAGCATCTCCTGGGATCGCAAAAGGTTAGAGTCTATGTCACTTCTAAGCTACTGGGAGATTGGCATACAATCCCAGTAAATCTCTAACTAATTACATTTGAATTTTAGGTGTCACATCTGCTTTTGACCTTTGAAGGTTGACAGGAAAAGTTTGACAGGCCTTACAGTGACTCCTGACTTCAAAAACACTTGGAGGTCATTTACACAGTCAAAAAAGGTGTTCTACCCAGGTTTGGGAGCTGTGTGTGCTCCCAGTTTTCAGTTGTGTGGAAGCAAGGTGATCTAGAAGTTGGTGTAACCAGTGAGGTGGCCAAATATGCAGATGACACCAAAGTATTTAGTGTTTAGTGAAATCCAAAATAGATTGAGAGGAGCTCCAAAAGGATCTCTCCAAACTGAGGGAGTGGGCAACAAAATGGCAAATGTGGTTCAGTGTTAGCAAGTATAGTTGAAATAATAAATAAGCAAGCAATTATCTATTACATAACAGCTCAAGGAAACCTGGTTGTATATATGCATTCTCCTTTCCACCTCTATCATGAGGCAAGGTTCTGGCTCTACATACAGCTTATGAATTATATCCAGGAGTATGTACAATGCACTACATTCATGGATTCTTTCAGTTACAAAGTCATGGATGATTATTGTCAACCATCCTTTCCTTTCCCCATCCAAAAAAGGGCATCAGCATTTATCACATGCAACAGCTGGTAAAGATTTTTCATTGCCACAACTACCACATGAACTGTTAAACACAGCATAGTCTCCAGAAGATTTTGGCTAATGTGTAATATCCATCTAGATTATTGGACTGCAGTTTTGCTAAGAAGCTGTGGCACCACACAAGATTATTTTCCTTACAAAAGCATCACTGCCGTTTAGGAAAGCCATGTGCCCATTGCAACATGAGATAACCCTATGTAGCTGTTTTTCCAGAAGTACGTACGGTTGTTCCTACTATCAATTTCCAACACACATACACATCACTATCTAGACAATTGTGCATTTTTCTACATAGTTGTTCTTCAGAGAAGTGATGTCCAAGTAGAAACTCTCTTGTTTGAAGAAGCAACTTTCAAAAGGTATACTTGGCATTTTGTCATGCATTATTACATCAAATACAAAAACAATTATTATATCAAATATAAAAACAATTTTACTTATTGGTGAAATAAGTAAATAGTTTATTTGTTTACAACTATCATTCCATGCATTCCAAGCCAGCTAGAGCTTACGCTACTTTTTCTGGGATACTTTCTCTTTTGTACGTAACCTGAGAAAGCAGACATGTCTGAAACCCTTATTTCTCTCCCTTCACAAAAGCCCATTGTGTCCACACTTGCTCCTAGACACAGCAATGCAATCGTTGATTAGGCATTTCTGGTTCCTTGGACATAGAAAGAATTGGAATGGATAGGGAAGGACCATACCAGTGTAACAGCAGCCTGAAGGCATGTCCAGCTGCATAATAAAGCTAAGAGTTTATAGAGATTGATAAGCAGTACTGAGTCAGCTTCTCTGCTCAAGAGAGTTCCAGAGTATGGCACAATAAGAGTCAGTGCGAGTAGCCAAGGTCATCATGAGCCCTTTTTTACAGGAATCAAAAACACCACCCATGATTAATGCATGAGAATAACTGTCCAGTAGCAACAAAAGAACCCAGAGGAGCTACATGCCCACCTATTGTTCTTTGGGGGCACCTGAATAGAGTGAAAGAAGCATTGCCAGCTAGGGGCGTGCACGGAACCGCGGAGCTGCAGTCCGGCACTGGGGTGCGGGGTTCCATTAAGGGCAGGAGGAGGGTTTACTCACCCCTCCCGCGCTTTCCACCTTTGGCACTGTATTTACTTTAGAAATTGGGCGGCAGGATACCTCCCTGCCGCCCCTTTCTCCCCGCTTGGCTGCTCCGGTTAGAAATCGGGCAGCAGGATACCTTCCTGCCACCCCTTTCCCCGCTTGGCTGCAAAAGCTCGGGTCCAAACCGGTCCAGAGGCTTATAGAACAGCCTCCGGACCGGTCCGGGCACATCACTATTGCCAGCTTCAAGCTAATGAAGCCCTCGTTTTTGGAGACATGAAGGGTTGTTTCCAGCATAAATATGTACCTAACCTTACCTCGAAGACAAGAAATATCTGTAAGAGGTGTCCCTTTCAGACAATATAGTGTGGTACAATTTCTGTGTCTGCCAACTTACATAACTTGCATACTTTCCCCCTAGCCCTGCACACCCCTTGTCTACTGTTAGGGGACTGGTGGCCATAAGCCAAAGCTGCCTTCCCACTATGCCAGAAGTCTTGCTGACTTGGCCCCTTTCCGGTAACTTTCATCAAAGCTGAAGCGCTTCAGTGGGAAAGTATGAGTTTTAGCCTCATATTTCTGAATTGCCCAGAAAACTCTGCCATCTCAATAACCCAAGAAATTACCCCTGCTAATTACCCCTGCTAGTTACCCCTGCTAACTTGGCAAAGAGGCACCTTCTAACGTGGTGGTTCTCTTTATTTAGCAGAGGGAGAGTAACTGGCCCTGTCCACCCCCAGCACAGTACCTCCAGTGACTGTTGCTGGTATCTATCTTATGTTTCTTTTTAGACTGTGAGCCCTTCAGGGACAGGGTTCCATCTTATTTGTTTTGTTGTTTCTCCGTGTGGACTGCCCTGAGCCATTTTTGGAGGGGCAGTATAGAAATTGAATGAATGAATGAATGAATGAATGAATGAATGAATGAATGAAATAGCCCATCAATCTCCTTACACCCAGAGAAGAACATCAGCCTTTGAAGCCAACGCAAAGACAGACGTTCCGGCAGACGTGCCTCTGGTACCATCTGGTCCCATTGTGTTGGATTCTTTTCAGTTGGTGCGGCCTGAGGATGTGGACAAGATCCTGGGCAGTGTGCGGGCGACTTCGTGCGCTCTTGACCCTTGCCCTTCATGGCTAATAAAAGCTGCCAGGGAGGGGACAGGCAGATGGCTGGAGGTGATCGTTAATGCTTCATTAAGGGAGGGCAGGATGCCATCGTGCCTCAAGGAGGCGGTGGTAAGACCACTATTAAAAAAGCCCTCCCTTGATCCCTCCAACCTGGATAACTATAGACCTGTGTCTAACCTTCCCTTTTGGGGCAAGGTGATGGAGCGTGTGGTGGCGTCCCAGCTGCAGAGGGTCTTGGATGATACGGATTATCTGGACCCTTTTCAATCTGGCTTCCGCCCCGGGTATGGGACTGAGACTGCCTTGGTCGCTCTAGTGGATGACCTACGCCGGGAACTAGACAGGGGGAGTGCGTCCCTGTTGGTTCTGCTGGACCTCTCGGCGACGTTCAATACCATTGACCATGGTATCCTTCTGGGCCGCCTCTCGAGTATGGGAATCAGAGGCACTGCGTTGCAGTGGTTCCAGTCCTTTCTTGGGGGGAGGGTCCAGAAAGTAGTGCTGGGGGACTACTGCTCGGCCCCGTGGCCGTTGGCCTGTGGGGTCCCGCAGGGATCGGTCTTGTCCCCCATGCTGTTTAACATTTACATGAAGCCGCTGGGAGAGGTCATCCGGGGACTTGGACTGAGTTGTCAGCAATATGCGGATGACACTCAGCTCTATTTCTCCTTGTCATCTGATCCTAGGGAGGCAGTGGATGTCCTGAATCGGGGGCTGGAGGCTGTGATGGGTTGGATGTGGGCTAACAAACTGAAATTGAATCCGGATAAGACAGAGGTACTGTTGGTCAGTAGGAGAGCCAATCAGGATGAGGAGATTTTACCGGTTCTGGATGGGGTTGCACGCCCCTTGAAGGAGCAAGTATGCAGCTTGGGGGTACTACTGGACCCGGCTCTGCTTTTGGAAGCTCAGGTGGAGGCGGTGGCCAGGGGTGCCGTTGCACGGCTTCGGCTGGTGTGCCAGCTGCGTCCCTTTCTCGAGAAGGCAGATCTGGCCACTGTTACCCACGCCTTAGTCACGTTGCGGCTGGATTACTGCAACGCGCTCTACGTGGGGCTTCCCTTGAAGAATATCCGGAAACTGCAGCTAGTGCAAAACGCGGCAGCGAGGCTTTTATCCGGAGCTGCCCGTTGGGACCATATCACCCCCATTTTGAAAGAGCTGCACTGGCTGCTGGTTCATTTCCGGGTCCAATTCAAGGTGCTGGTTTTGACCTTTAAAGCCCTAAACGGTTTGGGCCCGTGGTATTTGAGGGCCTGCCTGCTCCCAAGGGTTGCTGCCCGCTTGACGAGGACATCTGAGGGGGCCCTGCTCCGGGTGCCGACAATGAGGGAGGCCCGGCTGTCGTGCACTCGGGACAGGGCCTTCTCTGCTGCTGTTCCTAGACTCTGGAATGCTCTCCCAGTGGCCATTTGTTCCTCAGACTCCATCACGGCTTTTAGAAAGCTTTTAAAGACTTAGCTTTTTACCCAGGCTTTTACATAATCATTTTTACTGCTGCTTCTGTGTGTTTTTATCTTTGTATTGTTTTTATCTCTGTTTTATATGCTTTTAGCTTGATGTTTTTATTGCTTGATGTTTTTATTGCTTTTTATTGTATGTTTTAATTTTTGTAAACCGCCTTGGGGTTTTCTTTTAACGAAAGGCGGTATAGAAATGTAAAAATAAATAAATAAACAAACTCTATCCAGCAGGTTTTGAGACAGGTATACATACTGTAGATATATCCTTCTCACTTTGTCTGTTATACACATCTCTCTACCCCTCTCCATCCCTCTATGCAAGGATGCTCTCTCAAACCTGTATTCACTAGAAACCTGATACTCTGCTTAAGGACCAGCATCTTGCCGTCGGGATCTCTTTTTCTGGTCCCCTAAGAGGTTGCCAGCTACTGCTTTAATCTTGTGTGCTTCTGTTCTTTAATAAACTTATTCAGTGGTGGATTAACGGAGAGGCAGAGTAGGCATTTGCCTATGGTGGCATAACTTGAGGAGCAGCAAACTTTGCTCCTCCTCAGATATTGTTGCCCCTCTCTGTGGGCAGCAGCAGCTGCAGCAAGGGTGGAGTGGACGAGGAGAAAGCCCCCTCCCCTTTAACTTATTACCAAAAAAAGGCAGACCTTTTTTGTTTAAGGTAAAAGGGCGGCAAAAGCCTTTTTGCCTATGGGTGGCAAAAAGCTTATCTGCCCCTGAACTTAATCTTGGCTTTCAAAGAAACTTGTTTAGACTCTGTTACTCTCTTCTAACTATTTAAATTCTGACCCTGGCCCATAATCAGCTATCTAGTTACTTTACAAAACAACATTGCTCTTTGTATCCAGTTTGATGTAATTCCCCCACATAAGCCAAAAGCATAGTCACAGAGAGTAACAAGCATGCTTCTGAGCAAATGTGGTAACAAGAACTTGTTTAGAAAGACAACTCACTAATCCATAGATTGTATAGAGCTCTCATTCTTCTTATCATTCTCCCTCTTTACTTCTTTTTATTTATTTATTTTTTATTTATTTTACATTTTATATCCTGCTCTTCCTCCAGGGAGCCCAGAGCGGTGTACTACATACTTGAGTTTCTCTTTCACAACAACCCTGTGAAGTAGGTTCTGCTAGCTTTATCCCTTCCAGAAGTTCTAATCAGGTCTTTTGTGCTTGTGCCTGGGAAGTTCTACATCTAAAAATTGGGTATTTCAAGCCTTTTCATTATGAACAGCTGCAACATGTAGCTTATAGCCTTTTGGACAGAGTAGTGTAGAAATGTGATTGATTAATTAATTAATTAATTAATATTTATCATATTTTTATACCGCCTGATATGTATATCTCTAGGCAGTATACAAAATTTAAAATATTTAAAAGTCAAAAATTAAAATACATGACAATAAAAACAATAAAATTATTTTTAAAAGATTTTTAAAATTATTAACATTAATTCTAATTAAAAGCCTGAGAGAACAGGAGGGTCTTGAGGTTCTTCCTGAAAACAAACAGAGCAGGAGATGCTCTTATTTCAGCAGGAAGCTTATTCCAGAGACCTGGGGCAGCCACAGAAAAAACCCGGTCATGGGTTGCCACCAAACGAGCCTATGGCAACTGTAACCAGACCTCTCCAGAAGATCATAGCAGGCGGCAGGGATTATGACAAAAGACGTGCTCTCTCGAATAGCCTGGACCCAAGCCATTAAGGGCTTTATAGGTAATAACCAACTCATTGTATTTCACCTGGAAAAATATAAGCAGCCAGTGAAGTTCTTTAGAACCGGTGTTGTCCCAGAGACCAATCTGACTACCGTATTCTCTACCAATTGTAGTTTCTAGACTACGTACAAAGGCAACCCCACACAGAGTGCATTACAGTAGTCAAGACTGGAGGTTACCAACATATGTATCACTGGCGACAGTATGGAGCCTCCTGAGACACGACCCTCATGAGATGCCACAATTCATTTCTTGCTTAGTGGAACAACAATCTCCAAGTGTCACCATCTGGAATCTGCCAGAGAGGTAGGAGCTGAACCACTATAAGACAGTGCCACCCAATCCCACCTCCCCCAGGTGGCCCAGAAGGATACCATGGTCGATGGTATCAAAAGCCACAGAGAGATCCAAAAGGACCAGCAGAATCAGACACCCTCTGTCAATAGCCAGTTGGAGATCATCCATCAGGCCAACCAAGGCAGTCTCAATAGTCCACACGAAAGCCAGTTTGAAATGGGTCTAGATAATCTGCATCATCCAAAACTGCCTGGAGCTGAGAGGCCACCACCTGCTCAACCACCTTGCTCCATGGAAGATTAGAAACAGGTCTGTAGTTAGCCAACTCTGAGGGATCCAGCATAGCTTTCTTCAAGAGTGGTCTAATAATAGAGTCCTAAGACAAGGAGGCATCCTGCCCTCCCTCAGAGAAGCATTAATGACCCCTGCTGACTTGGCAAAGAGGCACCTTTTAATGTGGTGATTCTCTTTATTTAGCAGGGGCAGAGTAACTGGCCCTATCCACCCCCAGCACAGTACCTCCAGTGACTGTTTCTGGTGTCATGTTTCTTTTAGACTGTGAGCCCATTGGGGACAGGGATCCATCTTATTTATTTATGATTTCTCTGTGTAAACCACCCTGAGCCATTTTTGGAAAGGCGGTATAGAAATTGAATTATTATTTATCTATCTATCTATTTATTTATTTAATTTGCACAGTCAGACAGGTGTTAAAACAAACCAGTCAATAACACCTGTCTGACTGTGTAAATAAATAATAATTAATAATAATAATATTAACCAGATCCTCCATGATAATATGATTGTCTGATGCGATAAGCCAAACTGGGCAAGGGTCACGAGAACAGGCTGTAGGGTGCACAGTCTGAAGCAGTTTGTCAACTTCCTCAGGAGTCACAAACTGAAAGTGATCCAATCTAATCCCATAAGAGGAGTTGCTGGACACCTCCACAGTAGACTCTGCAGTAACTGTGGAATCCAGCTCATAATAAAAGTGTGCGAAAACGTATATTACTGTGAAAAGCACAAAATCAGCAACAATTAATAGTACTTTTTAAAAGTAAACAGTTACTGTTTTGGAAACTGAAGAATCTTATTGCAAGTAGGAAAACAATCATTCCACATTCAAGCCTGAGCGTGTGCAAAAATGTTAAAAAAATAAGCTAGTTACTTATCTTTTGGCAAAATTGTAATTAAAAACAAACATTTAGTATGCAACAACCTACAAGAACATTGGCACACTCATCTGAAAAGCAAAAAGGGAAATATGAACAGCAGGCTGGATCAAAAGATTCCCTTCCTCTTATGGAAGGAACCTCCTCCAAAAGGAGCAGTCTTTTGATGGAAGAACTCTTTCCATTGGAGAAAGCTTCCTTCACCAAAGGGAGGGAACCTTTGGCTCCAATCTAGTATGACTGCCAAGCTAGCAATGGGGTATCAATACAAACAGGATATGAAATTAAGAGCTTACCCTCAAATGTCACTGGTAGTTAAGTGTCTAAAGTCATTCTATAACAAATTTCATTATTAGAAAGCCAAAGGAATCATAAAGGTGTCAAATTCAATCCTTCAGGGCCAACTAGATGTTGGGCTAAATGCATAGTTGCTGCCAAAACAGCAACTGCATGTCTAAATTCCTCATAACATCTAGTAAACGTATGCATATGCTCACATCATCTCCTTGCCAGAAGCAGTTGATACAGAATGGTTGCAGACAAAGACAGAGAGGCTTTTCACACAAACATGCAAAACTGGGCTAAGGGAACCCAGCCCGATTTTGCATACTCGTGTGAACCACTGGGATCGGGATCGATCCTAGTGGCTACACAGCAGGGGCAGATCCAGGAGGAAATTACAGGGGGCGGGGTGGAACAGGAATCCACCCCCCGCCCAACATATAAAAATATTGAAGCTTGAGTTTTCTCTCTCTTGCAAATGCACTATGCCAGGGGTGTCAAACTCAAATCTGGTGGTGTGCCAGATTGGATTCCAATGAACCTCTGGGGTGCTGCACATAGTCTTACACCACCTTCTGTCAACTCGCACATACCTTGCACCACTTTCTGTCTTCCTCTTCACTCACTTTTCTCATTCCCTTTCTCCCCTGCCCCTTGCCCTGCCATTTAAATTATCTGAATGCACTACTTTTTACACCAAAACACACTCAGGGGAAGAATGAATTTTTTATAAAATTATTTTTAGAAGGAATTCTGAACAACATACCTGCTGAAAACAGATTTTGCATGGATATGGATAATCCTGCCACTCTCCATATTTCCTCTTTCCCTTGAAGAGGTGTTGCTAGGTATTTAAAAGATCCAGGGCTTGGGCCCACAGGGTCTGCCTGAGGCCAACAGCCTCCCCACATTTTGATAATTATACCATTTCATGCTTTCTAAAGGTATCCAACACTCTCCTCCCCACTAGTTTACTTAACTGCTAAAAATGAATCTCCTTTTTCTCCTGCATCAGGTTTATCCTTCAATCAGTACCCACACAGTTTAGGGCCAGTGTGGTGTAGTGATTAGAGTGTTAAGACTAGGACTGGGGAACTGGCTTTTCCCAATCAGTCATGAAACCCGCTGCAGGACTTCAGGTGAGACACTCTCTCTCTCCTCCAAACCTACCTCATAGGATTGTTGTGAGGATAAAAGTGGGGAAGGAAGATCAGGTACACTACCCTGAACTCTTTGGAGGAACAACAGGATATGTGTCATAATAAAATACACATGTTTATAATGTATACATATTTATGTTGACTTTGAGCCACATGTACTCCAATCCTCAACATGTAACCTCAGAAGCAAATTCTAATAGCATATTTTACATCTATCACGGCAGCAAGCAGCCCAGTTTGGTCTCCTCTATGAACCACATTTCGTTTAAGCAAAAAGCATATGAAACTATAGCGTATGTCTATACACTACAGTGTATAGTATGTGTCTATATACTGCAGAAGGAAAAGACACCAATTTGATTTCAAACAGGACAGAATGTCTTATATGGAGTTACCCCTTTTTTTTTAGGATTTAAAGTCAATCAAGCATTTCATGGGCAAGAGAGTATTTAAAATGAGTTTCTGGTAATCCAATTTGCAAAACCTTATTTTGAAAAGTGTATAAAAATAGACTTTTGGTGGGGGAGGGGAAATACTAATTAAGGATGACCCCCCTCAATAATTGGTCACAAGGAGAGCTAGACACATGATTGCATTTTTGATGGCAGAAGCACCAAAGGCACTGTTTAATGTCTAGTATATCCTTCCAGAAAATCCTAAGTATCCGTAAGAAATGTAATGTAAACAGTGAAGGTGAGAAAGGAAAAGCCCACATAAGTATTGCACATATGACAGAGTAACAAACCATCCAAAATTTATTTTATGTCTCTGTTTCTTCTTTCCTCTTATTGGCATAATTATTTATATAGATTTTTTTTCTCTTTAAAATATCTGCTGAAGAGAAAAGCATCCAGGGTTTTGGTGAATCAAAGCTGATACTGAAGTCTTTTTTTTTTAATTCAGAGGACAAAGATTTGGAAGAGACTAATGGGTCCACTTGACACAGCTGCACAACTGAACTACACACAGAAAGCAACACCATGACACTCTTCTCATGATTGGTGAGAAGAGCTTCTTGGCACTCTGTGGGGAGAGCAGGTTTGCCCAACCCTCCCCACAGACAAGCACTCACCCATCGCTAGGCAGGCGGATCAGCCGCCCATTGTAACTATCAGTAGTTCATCTTACTCCATAGGCAGAATCAGAGCACTACCTCCCCGTTGGCTGCACAGAAAGGAAGCCCCTCTCATCTCCTAATGACCGAGCTGGGCACCAGGTGGCTTGGAAGGAGGAAGAGCAAGCACCTGCCGGCAGTGTAAAAACATACAACTGTGCTTCACAGAACATCTGATGTTGCTTAACTTGAATGGGGCGATATATCTGATCTTTCCTTTCAGTCACAAGTTTTCTGGTAACAATGAGGATGGGAATTATAAGGAAGAAATAGCATGGACAGGAACCATGTTTTCTTTTAACCATGTTTAAAGAAAAGAGAGTGATATATTTGAGCACTATTGTGGGAAAGCAGTCTATGAATTGAATGAATGAATGAATGAGGTCATTCACACAATCAAAAACTGTGTTCGACCTGAGTTGGGGAGCTTTGTGTGCTCCCAATTTTTGGTTGTGTGGTAAGAGGAGAACCTGGGTAGAAGTTCATTGTGCAGAAGCAAAGTAGGAGGAAAAGCTACCTAGGTTTTCCTTCTACCTTGCTTCCACACAACCACTTCTACACAGGTTTTCTTCTATGCAATCCAACACCATGCACAAACATTACCTTGTCATTGAGGTGAATGTGGAATCCCTTGCTTACACAGAGCTTCACGTGTACACAGGAATCCCCAAGTTCACATCAGTATCACAGAATGTGGACAAAAATGTTTATTGATGTTTCATCATCCTAATTTTTGTGAGTAACTGCTCTTTTTGTGTCTGAGAACAATATTCTGGTCAGATGTTCTGAATCTTGGACCATTATATCAAGAGATAAGTTTCTGGTTTACATTGATATTGAGAAAGAAAGCAACACACGGATCTATAAAGTTCCTATTGGCCTTAAAAGCAGAAAACATCAGGAGTAGCTTGTTAGATGAATTTAGCAGCAGGGAAGCCTGTAGCTCATCAGCTTTCTCTTTCTCAAAAGCAGGTACTTACTGCAGTAAAGAGGAATGATTGCTTAGGATCACTGAGCATGGAAATTTTTTTTGTTATAATAGTAGGGGGAAGGGAAACTAGAGATGCCAATGCATGTATATCTTCTTTGTTTTCAATGCTAGAATGTAACATTTTCTTACAGTGCACATGTTTCATTTTTATGTGTTTGCATTACTGTATCTGCAAAACAAACACAGCCATTTTCCTATTTGCCTATGGAGCAAATTAAGGCTCATACTAAGCTTAGCAAGTGCATGGATTTTTATTTCTATTACTATTCACACCATTCAATGAATGCATGACAGCCATTTGCTTGAGCAGTAACTAGAGCACTGTATCGAAATGAAAATGCAGTAGATTATCCTTGTTTTTCTGTTCCCTAAATAGCAGATGTAGAACATCCTTACGCATGCACATCCAAGGCCTCACAATTGTGCAGGGCTTTCCACTTTTTCACTATCAGGAACAGTTGCATGCATGCAACTCCACTGGACATGATACTCCCCCAATACTGAAGGCAGTCAGGAAGCTGACTCACACCAATATTGACTGTGCATGTCAGAGCATGCATTCAGTTTACATTAGAGTCATAATCTTTACTTTGGAAGCTACTCAGTAGTAGTTTTATCTATTACTGCCCTTTTTTGTGGAGAACAAGCCTGAAAGCACTCACCTCCCTGCAGACAATCACAGGGATGTTGCTGGGCGGGTGGAGTGCCCACCCAGATGAGTGGGAGCTGTCCTGTGGGCTGCCCGCGCCTAGCTCAACCGCTCCAAGGGTTGAGCTCAGGGAAGCACCGCCATGCAGTGGCCCACCCCTCACAGTCCCATTAATGTACCATGTGAGCGCAAAGTGAATTATTGAGAGACCCCTGCCCTCTTGAGTGTGCCACCTGTGGATGCACACCATTTTTAAAAATGACGGTAAGGGAGCACTCGCTCCCTTAACTTCATTTAAGGGGGTGGCTGTTTAGGCAGGCTTGGGGCCATGGAGCCACCAGGCCTGTCCTCGAGCCCGGTGGTTCTCACGAGCACACAAAACTGGGCTGGACTCCCCTAGCCTAGTTTTGCATGCTCGTGAGAATAGATTCAGTGAATTAGATTTCGCACACCAGGGCATATTTGTTCAGGCAACCCAACTGGACAGAGCCAGTCAAATGGGCCAGTTTGAGAGGCAAGGAGGCCGGTGGGGGGAGGGGAAAACACCATGGACACCCCACCCCGCCACCTAGAGGAAGTCCCCCACAGGGGGTAAGTCCTAATATATATATATTTTTAAAAATTCATGAACCGCCCCCCTCCGGACTGAACCAAACGGGGTGGGGGGTGGGGGGGGGGGTGTTCGAACGCGTGCCAGACCAAACTGGCCCAGTCCAGTTTGGGTTCAGTTCAGACTCTAACCAAACCAGGCCAGCCACTTCCATATGCAACCCTACTGGGTGGCTCTAGGTACGGCATGTAATAGGTGGTGCCAGTGTGGGCAGTACTGGAGGCGGCGCCAGTGTTGCGGCGCATTAAAAAAACTAGAGAAGTTGTTGAATTTTTCTTCCCCTGCCACCTTCCTCCTTAAAAAGGAAAGATGCACATTAGCTAATGTAATTCTACACATAATTCTACATGAGAATTAAATCATCATATGTAAGCATTAGATATAGACAGCACTTACTGTAGAAAGACCAAAAACACATGGATTTTCTTGCCTTTGCTATTATGTTCAATTTTTCCTCCTCCAAGACACTGACATAGAAAGCCCAGCTTTTCTATTTCAGGATTTACTTTTTCAAATATGTGACCTGCAAAACAAAAATAGTCATTAACTAGAATACTGTAAATACCGTGTTAAAAGAAAGTGCAATAGGTGGTTGTGTATGTAGGTGGTTAAAAAAAAAATCTCTGAAAGGTGGAATATCTGAAAGCGGGGGTGGGGGATGATTAATTCTGCTTTCCTTGAACTTTAGCATCTTTATAATGTTTGGATTGGGCCACTCAGGTCTGGAAGAAATCAAGAATTACCATTAAATAATATTGTGGCATGCTAATATTCAAGAAACAAAACCAGAGAAATGCTGAACTTAAAACAGAGCTGAATTTGAATCTGGAAGGCCTGGGTTTATTCTGTATAACTGAGTAACCATAACCCCCTCTGCCCCCTGCGTCTGTAATCTATTGTGATCCAGCTCACAGGACTGTTACAAAGAAGAATTGGATTTTAAGTATGAAATCCAACAAAACAGATATATGAACATAAAAAAGAGGCAAAACCTAGAATAGTACACGGCAACTGTCCTTTCATAGACAAGTTAAGACTCTTTTGCCTAGCATTTTAACATGAAATATTTCTGGTCATAGGCATTTGGTCTTATGTGTGCATAGTTGGTTTTAATTGGTTGTTTCAGGGACCGTAAATTATTTTTAATTGCCTGTTTTTATTGTACACATCCCTGAGTTCCAATTTTCTCACCTCCTGGAGAAGCAGCCTGCTCCCTCCCCCAGCTGGCAGGTCCTGGTCAGTTCTCTAAACTGCCAAGCACTTGCCTGGGCCTGCCAGAGGAGGAAACAGGCCAGGGCATGCTCTCGGCCAGCCTGCTGCCCAGGGGAGAGAGCAGGTTGGGCTGCCTGCAGAAAGCAGCACTCACAGGCTGGTTGGAGAAGAAGCGGGGCACCACCACTGCTACCCGGAAAAATGGCGGGAGCCTCTTGAGAGAGCTTACCAGCCAAGCAGGGTGGAAAGCAGGCCAGGGCCTAGGGAAGTGGCACCCGGTTCTTCCAAGCACTCACCCACCAGTGTGCCACTCATTTTTCAAACTCGTTAAATGAATAAATGGATGAAGTTCCTCTTACTTTTCAAACTAAAGAAAGCAAGTTGCTGATTTCACACAGTGACAGTTGCAACAACCAACTATCATTCCGCTTATGCCCTTAGAAAATGGTGACTGCCTTCTTTTTCGCTTGCCACATAAAGAAAAAGACTCCCCCCAGACACTCTGATTGGCTGTGAGAGCTGTCAATCCCCACAGTGCCTTCTGATTGGTGTGCAGACCTTTTAAAGCACCGCCGAGCTTATGAAAATAAAGGCAAGACTTACAATTGGCTCCTGTCTCATTAACATTCAAATTTTAAAAGCTCTGTGTGTTTCTATTGGTGTTTTCAGGATGGTGGTACTGTCGCCCATCTTGTATAGCTAAGGGGCCAGGCTGCAATCAAGAAACTGGCACAGCAAGGCAATGAGTCAGATAGAGACATAAAATGGTGAGAGCCAGAAGACAGAAAGGAGGTAAAATGGCTGAGTATACTCTCTGGTATACTCCAACACTGAGTAAGAGTATACCATAACCATGATAACGTGACAGATACACATCCAGACAGGCAGCTGATGTAGATTCACATGGACATCCATGTTGCAATGCTCATGTGATCAACTGAATACATGTTCTGATGTGGGGAAAATAGTTCTGTTCTGCTTTCTACTGCAACAAAATAAGTATTTAATGTATTCTTGAACAAGAAATGAACAGTGGTGTAGGAAGGACATAGGCAGCCCGTGTTCAGATCTCTCCCCCCACCCCCACATGGCAGCAGTGCCCTCCCTGGTGCACCTTCTCTCTCCACTGCACACTCAGGGCGCCCCTTCTCTCCCCAACATGTGCTCGCAGTGGCAGCAGTGGTGGTGGCTTCCCCCATGGAGCAGCCTGGGGTAAGCTGCTCTGCCCTTTCCAAATGCCCTAGCCATTTCAGCGGCAGCCATTTCAGTGACTGGCATGGCTGCCATGCCTACCACTCAGCAGGCCATCATACATGTGTGGCAGTCAGCTGAGAGGCAAGGCAGGGCAGCCTATCCTGGGCTGCTTCCTCAGGGAGGCTGATGCCGCCACCGCCATGCTCACCACCATGCACACACGTGGTGGGGAGAAAAGGGGGCCCTGCACATGGCGGGGAGAGAAGAGGTGCCAGGGCACTGCCACCAAGTACCTGTCACAGCAAGCATAGTGGTCCTGGAGGCAGCTGCATACGGGTTCTTGGAACAAAGTGTGCACAATTACAGCTCCTCCCCTGAGAAAATACTACACTTTATTCCTGATTTTTCTAATAGTTACTGATACACTGATGTTTCACTGCTTGACTTGTTGTTGGACCATTTGTTGGCAAGTGTAATTATTTCTCCCTCCCATCTTCCACTTACACCTACACAAAGTACTATCAATTCTTCTTCAATTTTTCTTCAAAATATGGATACATATATTCTGTTGGAAATTTTCCCTCTCTCTCTTCCCATACTTTTTTGATAGGTTTTTTCTTCCACTAAACATTTCCTTTTCAAGCTAACCTTTGTGGAATAGATAATCACAAATACAAGTGGGCCCTGTTATCTGTGGGGCTTCCATTCCCGCAGAGTTCTGCAAGTAACAAAACCACAGATATCAGGGCACTGAGGCAATAGGAATCATGGAGTTAGGTTCCTGAAGCAGCGAAAAAGAGTGAAAAGGGCTGAGAAACAGCAGAAATAATCAAAATGAAGTGCCTTACCATGCTGCGTTTGCAGCTGTCCCGCAATGCCCCCCCCCCCAAACTCAAAAATCTGCAATTTCCCTGTGATTTTTCACGGAGATTTTTTTTTTTTAAGAGCCACAAAATGGCTCTTTTCCAGAATGGTGGCCGGATATTACCCTGGATATGCAGATATGCAGTCACTGCAGATATGTGAAATTTAATCACCCCTACCCGCGCGCATATACACAGGTCAGGTGTCAATTGCCCGACTGCGGATACGCAGAACCGCGGACGTTGGGGCCGTATATGGTGAGTTAAGTATTGCCTGTAAGTAATTCCTGTAGATGCTCTGGTACAGAAAGTACTTACAGGTGTGGGAGATAAGAACCATGCAATCATGGTCCCCTGGCACCTACAAGGGTTTCCCTATTCACTTCCAGAGATGCTAGAGCTTTGTATAAGAGAGCAGCTGAATGTGTAATGCTCTTTTTGCCATTGAAACGAATAGGGAAATTCAGCCATACTAGAGCTCTGTGTGCACTCCCTTGGATCAAGGACCACATGTATGCTGCAGTACATGTGATATATTATTGATAACAAAGTAGGAACAAGCCAACAATACATTTAATGTCTTCATGTTTTCTTTTCTTGCAACCAATATCAGCTCTTTTCCCTCCTGTGTGGAAAATACATATTTCAGTATGTAAGCAACTGTACATGTTTAATTGCACAAAGTTTTTTTTTAAAAAAAATGTTTTAAAGGCAACGACTAAAAGCATGAAACAAAAGGTAGTGAGCACATCCCAGAAGTCCTACTGTTGTTCCATTGATAAATTATTTCCTGGAATTCACATTACCAAACGCATTACAGAAGTGCTCTTTACCCCTCCAGTGTTACAGTTCAAGGTAATATGTGACAGATTTGAACATTTTTTAGAGAAGGAAATCTCCCAAGTGTGCAGATTGCAGCATTGCTCACTTAAGAGATTACAGAAGCGTTTATATCTGTTACAAATGTGCAGTTATACTGATAACTTCCAAAGTGGAATATTACATATGATGCTGAGAATTCCACAAGTACACTGATATGTTCTCTTTCTTTCTTTCTCCCTCCCTCCCATTTTTTCTCCTTCCCACCCCTCCTTTTCATTTAGCAATTGCTGGCTTGCCAGAGATCTTGAACTTGAGAAAGGTTAGACTTCACAATGCTGGAGCAGTTTGTGAGCATCAGCAGATTTAGCTTGTAATTTCATTGATCTATGTGGGCTTGCTGTTTGCAAACCAGCTGCTGCACTGTTTCCCCACAGCTACTGATCTGAGTAGCATTGATTTTTTCCCTTACATTAACATAGCATTACTTCTTTAATGGGCAATAAATGACTGGATGTAAATACAAACAGCGCTGCAACAACAAAAGATAGAGCGGGGGGAAAGACCAGTTCAGCCCTGTTTTTATTTAGAGGGCTCTATTAATATTTGCCATTAAAATTAAAAGCAAGAAATATTGACCAAGATAATTCAATTTTGATTTTAGAGCAGGTCTTTTCAAAAATGTTGTTTCTCCCTGGAGACTTCTTCTAAGCTGTATTTGCTAGCCGTCATATACTGCGCTGCATATGGATATTGCTGTTGAAGCACATAGATTCTCTTAAGACTAAAAACAAAAAATACCATAGAGTGCCTTGGCCCTTTACTACTAGACTTGTTAGGTGAGGAATGCTGACTTTTTGCAACTATACTAATCATACAAAATGTTATCTCTTGCCTTAGTAATCATTGGAAAAACCTGAAGTGGATTTGGTTTCAACAGAATGGGATATGCAATGGCATATGGTTAGAAATGGCAAACCTCTTGAAGCTAGGGCTTGGAGAACAACGGGCATTCAAAAAAAGCCAAGTTCAAAGGAGAGCCAAACTCTTTAAATTCCCCAAGTTATTTTGTGCTTGGAGAAGTTCTCAAGAACTCTGTTCTAACCTTTGAAACTACCTGTCAGCAGGGGCGTAACTAGGTTGGAGTGGGCCCTGAGACAAGATTCTTAAATGCCCCCCCCATCACCGCTTACCTCTCCTTCCTCTGGCCCGATGTCTCTGCTAACTATCCCAACTAGTTGCAAGGTATAGATAACACGAAAGCAGAACCAACTAATACAACAGAATAAGAACTTTAATCATTGAACATATCCCAGTTACAATTATTGCAAAATAAGCATGCTCTTCACCCATTCACACGCCCCATCCTCTCCACCCTACACACATAGCATTACTGAGCACACAAAACACACTGGAATTTATTAGTGGAATATATTAGTGCATTTATATGTGTGGGAAAGAGAGCTTCCTATTGGTGCAAGCAGGCAAGAACAGAAAAAGCAGGCACAGCCTAAGGCAGGCAGCAATATACGGAGCACTCTGCCTCAACCAGTCCCTCCCACCTGTCAAACAGCTGAAGGATGCACACACCTTCTTGATCATTCACCAAAAACCTGCAGGTCTGGGCCAGAGTGCATTTGTTTTAAAAGACAGCACAAGCCCCAATGGATTTACACAGCTTCTTGGCCATTCACAAACTAACAGAGACACAACATGTGTCCCCTGCTTTGCAGTTCAAACACACACCTGGATCACAAACCAGTTTCGACATACAGAGTATTTGTAATAAAAATAATTAAAACCACAACACACGACTCTTGCTTCATAGTTATCATGCAGACTTTCTGGATCACAAACCAACTAGAGCATAGTGTGTTTATTTTTTAAAAAATACTGTTGTTTATTTATTCAGATGTTAACAGTTTAAGAGAGCATCTTCTTTGCTAAGAGCCCCACCGCCCATTGAGGTCATTTGAGGAGGTCCGTCTCCAGTTGCTGCCAACTCGTTTGGTGGCTACACAGAGACGGGCCTCCTCGGCTGCTGCCCCAAGATTGTGGAATGTGCTCCCTGCTGGGATACGAGCCTCCCCGTCTCTGGCAATTTTTAAAAAACTTCTGAAAACACATCTCTTCAACCAAGCTTTCTCAGTTTATAAAAACTTGTTTTTAAATTGTTCTGACTAATTAATTGTTGTTTTATGGTGTTTTAAATTGTTAATCATTGTTTTAATGCCTTTATAATTTTTGTTTTAATTATTAACTGATTTTAATGGTGTTTTAATGTAAACCACCCTGAGCCTTTTGGAAGGGCGGTATAAAAGTTTTAATAACAAATAATAATAACTAAGCAGTTAGTTCCACTTTCATTAGGTGTCAAGCACTCTGTGGACAGAGATAACTCTTTCTGGCAGCTTTACTGCAGTAGGGGGAAATTCATTAAAAGTCACAGATTTCCAGATTTCCTTGAAATAAAAATGCACAGAGTTCTTCCATCCTGGGCTATATGTGAGCCCGATTTCAGAACTCTAAGCCCATCCATTCCGGAAACATAAAGGTTTGGGCAAAAGTGGGGGGCATGTTACACTTTTTTTATGAATGCAAAGGGCAGATTCCTCCACATGGGGTGGAATGATGGTTGGGGGGAGGGCCATCTGTTCCAGCAGTTTTTATAATTTTCTGCCATGAAACAAGCCACTTATAGGACTTTTTTGAAGTTTAAAAAAATTAAAAAGTTGACCAATCTTCTTCAAATTACATACACAGTCTGGCCACCCTGCCCTTCAAAGCCCTGTGCCAAGCCATCCCATAAATATACAAAGGGGGGCACACAAGCTGCATAGTCCCACACACACACACTTTCTTCAGGGCTTCATGGCTCTAAGTATGAGGCAGGCACAACACACCAAGGAGGGGGACGTGGCAGCAGCACGGTAGAGAGTAAGCACTGGCTCTTAAGATCTGCTGCAGGCAGTGAGCCCATGCTGGAGAGCTTTCCATGGAAGCAGGCAGAGAAGCCTCTGCAAGCCCTGCCCACATGCTGAACAGCTGACTATTGGGTGGGGGAGCAACAGCAGTTATCCCCCATGTATGGGAAAACCTACCAATTTCCTGTGCTGGGCGGCCAGAGGCAGCAATGTGGAGGTCACACTGACTGCGGTGTGGGGAGGAGATTTCCAGTGCTGACAGGTGCTGCTGAGGACATCCAGGAGAGCAGGGCCTTGGACTTTGGCCCAAATGTCCAGGTGCAATGACGCCCCTTTCCCCAGAGCCCTGTGAAAGTTGAATTTGCCTTGATCTCCTAGTTTGTCAAGGGACCTCTAAAATCAAAATCTCTGGGTTTTTTGAAAAAAATCTCTCTCTTTTTAAATATTGATGGTTGTCTTTGTTTGAGGTAGACTAAGGTTTATGCTGAAACTGAGATAGGATTGCTACTGATAATTATGCAACTGAGCTAGAAGGACCAATGGTCTGACTTGGTATAAGGCAGTTTCCAAAGTTCCGTTAGAAATGTATATGTGTGTTACTTATATGTGTGTTACTTTTCCTCTTTTTTCTTGTTTTTGTGAATTGCATACTGCTGGGGAGAATGGTTTGGAGCATGGAGGGGTGATGGAAAAGGAGTTTTCGGAGGTAGAAGAAGTAATTTTGTGAGCCTTGTAGTGGCTTACAAATTTGTCCAAATTTTTCCTGAGGATTTGGGGAAGAGATTGGGTCATTTCCAAGCTAATTCAATTTCTCCTGAGCAGAGCTTGCACATCTTTATATACCATGTGTTGTCCAGTATGAATTATAATTGTCTTTTAATGCAGAACATACACATTTTATTGTTGCCCTGTAGCTGCCCTGTTCACTACAAGTGAAATTCACTTTCATGGTGGCAATGGCAAAAGGCACCACCCAGAGTCTTAGTCTCCTCACCTGCACAGAAGTAAATTTTATGTACATAGAAAAGGTACTAAATATCATGAAAATTTAAAATATATATTTTAATATTCACAAATCTTCCATGGGAAATGGTCTATGATACATACGGAATACTGGATAAAAGTGTTTCCTCTATTCTCTTACTTTCTTCTAGAAGACACAGAATTTGTTGTGCGTGGGTTTCTTTTTCATTCCATTTCTGGAAGAAAATATCCCTTACCTGCTTTTCTTGACTTCTTCTAGTCGGCATGAAGGTGCCTTTTGTTGGAAGTTAAAGGGTGTTTGCGCTGTCTCTTGTCTCAGACAGTGGAGGACAGACTAGTGAGTCAGAGGGCTAGAGGGTCAAGACATTGGTCATCCCTTCTCCACTGCTCTGACACTATCCCTTTGGATATGTAGATTGCTAATCTCAGGGATTAACTTCCTTCCTCTCTCTCTTCCCTACCTGCCCTTCTACCTTGCAACATGGCAAGCCTCTCTCCCTGCACCATGTGTGCAGAGAAGATGCAGAATCCATCTGCATCCAGCTAGATAGATAGATTAGAGATGCTAACTCCTCACTTTCCTATCTAGAATGGAGTTCCTTAATAAATGCCTTATATATTGATTTGAAACTATGAATTGGCTCCAAGTTACTTTACTCTCAGCATACATGCATGCCTAACTAAATTCCGCTGTGTTGTGCCTCTGTGCACTCTGCTGTAATGAGAAAGGGATTCTCTCACCACAGAGAATTTCCAACACCTTTAACATCCTGCTCCTGACAATAACCTAAACCTAGTTATTGAATAAAAACACAAACATTTTTCCAGTTTCCAATTAATAAGGAAAATATTTAATCATGCTCAGTTCTCAGTTGATAATACTCCAAATCTTTTAATTCTATGATGTGTCTATATGAATTCTGACATTATGGTGCTTCCTCTTTTCAAATGTATCTTTGACCAACATCCATGTTATGATCAGATTGACTCTTGTTTTAAAATATAAAGCATATACTAAAATATAAAGAAAATAAAGAATATTAATATTAATATAATTATATAAGTAAATTATTTCTAGAAGGTAAGAGCTACATCCTCCAGCACATAAACACATATGGTAAACAACTTTTGTTTATTGCTGTCATGTTACCTGAAGCATTATATACAGCAAAGTGATTACTTAATCTTATACCGCCTATCTCATTCGCTTCAAGACAAAACATAAGAAGCTCTCCATTGCTAAGCTTCCGTCTTCAGGATTTCCATGAGCACATTCTTCATAACAAGGTGGCTCTTAGCCTAGAAATCTCATTTGTGGCACTTTGTTTCCTAATCCCAATGAATAATAGTTGCACCTGGGTCTCTACCATCAAGTAACTACAAAAATATCATCTTGAAATAGACAAAAAACATATGATGAATTTATCCTTGGGGAAATGCAACTATTGGTAGGGATGTGCACAGACTGAGGTTTATGCACAGGTTTGCTACCGAATCAGTATGGACAAGGTCCAAACCAGTTTGGTACCACTGAGTGGGGAGCAGGATCTTTTTTTCTTTTTAAAGGAGAGTAGGTCCTTACCTGCTCTCCACCACTGCATGCAGCTTCCTGACGCAGCAGCACCTGGCCCAAGAAACTGTACAGGTGAAACTCGAAAAATTAGAATATCGTGCAAAAGTTCATTAATTTCAGTAATGCAAATTAAAAGGTGAAACTGATATATGAGATAGACGCATTACATGCAAAGCGAGATAAGTCAAGCCTTAATTTGTTATAATTGTGATGATCATGGCGTACAGCTCATGAGAACCCCAAATCCACAATCCCAGAAAATTAGAATATTACATGAAACCAATAAAACAAGGATTGTAAATATAACAATATCGGACCTCTGAAAAGTATAAGCATGCATATGTATTCAGTACTTGGTTTGGGCCCCTTTTGCAGCAATTACTGCCTCAATGCGGCGTGGCATGGATGCTATCAGCCTGTGGCACTGCTGAGGTGTTATGGAAGACCAGGATGCTTCAATAGCGGCCTTCAGCTCTTCTGCATTGTTTGGTCTCATGTCTCTCATCCTTCTCTTGGCAATGCCCCATAGATTCTCTATGGGGTTCAGGTCAGGCGAGTTTGCTGGCCAATCAAGCACAGTAATCCCATGGTCATTGAACCAGGTTTTGGTACTTTTGGCAGTGTGGGCAGGTGCCAAGTCCTGCTGGAAAATGAATTCAGCATCCCCATACAGCTCGTCTGCGGAAGGAAGCATGAAGTGCTCCAAAATCTCCTGATAGACGGCTGCGTTGACCCTGGACTTAATGAAGCACAGTGGACCAACACCAGCAGATGACATGGCTCCCCAAATCAACACAGACTGTGGAAACTTCACATTGGACTTCAAGCATCTTGCATTGTGTGCCTCTCCATTCTTCCTCCAGACTCTGGGTCCTTGGTTTCCAAATAAGATGCAAAAGTTGCTCTCATCAGAAAAGAGGACTTTGGACCACTGAGCAACAGACCAGTTCTTTTTTTCTTGAGCCCAGGTAAGACGCTTCTGACATTGTTTGTTGTTCAGGAGCGGCTTGACAAGAGGAATATGACATTTGAAGCCCATGTCCAAGATCCGTCTGTGTGTGGTGGCTCTTGATGCACTAACTCCAGCCTCAGTCCACTCCTTGTGAAAGTCCCCAACACTTTTGAATGGCCTTTTCCTGACAATCCTCTCCAGGCTGCGGTCATCCCTGCTGCTTGTGCACCTTTTTCTTCCACACTTTTCCCTTCCACATAACTTTCTATTAATGTGCTTTGATACAGCACTTTGGGAACATCCAACTTGTTTTGCAATTACCTTTTGAGGCTTTCCCTCCTTATGGAGGGTGTCAATGATGGTTTTCTGCACAACTGTCAAGTCAGCAGTCTTTCCCATGATTGTGATTCCTAATGCACCAGACTGAGAGACCATTTAAAGGCTCAGGGACCCTTTGCAGGTGTTATGGATTGATTAGCTGATTGGAGTGGGACACCTGGAGCCTAGACTGTTGAACCTTTTCACAATATTCTAATTTTCTGGGATTGTGGATTTGGGGTTCTCATGAGCTATACGCCATGATCATCACAATTATAACAAATTAAGGCTTGACTTATCTCGCTTTGCATGTAATGAGTCTATATCATATATCAGTTTCACCTTTTAATTTGCATTACTGAAATTAATGAACTTTTGCACAATATTCTAATTTTTTGAGTTTCACCTGTATGTGGTGCCAGCACCCCACATGGCGCCTGCACATGTGTGGACCTATTCTCTTAAAAAAAAAAAAATCCACTCCCCGCTTCTGTCCCTGGCACCGAAACTGGGTATGAATCCCTAACTATAGGTAGATAATTATAGTGGGTCAAAGCAATTAAAACACTTTTAATTGCTTTGACCCACATGTTGTGCAGTCACATAGACAGGAAATCAAATTTTGCTTCTCTATCCTCCCTGCAAAAGCTGTTTTTGCTTCCAGAAATATTTCTTTGAGGGCTGTGCAGTCTTCAGGGATGTATTTCTAGAAGTGAAAGGGGCTTTTGCAGGAAGAGGAGAGAAACAAAAATTGATTTCCTGTCCCCCTTTCTGTGTGCTGGCTGTGGAACAAGCCTTCTCTGCAGCTACTCTCCAGCTTCTCAGCAAGAACAAAGCCTTCTTCCACCCTACGCAGCTGTGAGCCACTGATTTCAGTGGGAGTTCTAAGCATATGGCTCAATCTCTCCATTGAAACCAGTGGGCTCGGAGATGCATGCCATACAAAGACATCACACATAAGCCTTATGCATCTTACCCATCACAATTTTGGGGACAAACAGGGGGAAGTGGGGGAATACATGCAACAATTTTTCTATTATTTGCATTAGCTAACATTCCAAACATGAGTTTCATCTTGCTGATACTGTTAATTTCTATTTACAGAAATGGGGGGTGGTCCTCAGCATGGGCTTAATTCTCTCCCATTGAAACCAATGGAATTTAAAATTCTTGATTTTGACTGATGCATCGGTATGATTTATTTGCATTTATTTCTAACAAATTTTTGAATACCAACATATCTGTATGGGAGAATGGGCTGTTAATACCCCCCCCCCCACACACACACACAGACCTTGCCAATAGGTATATTAGCCAACATCCAAGCTAAGGAAGCACCAGTGCTATGTGAGAAGAGGTAGTGCTCCTTATGGCTTCAACTAAATCAGCAGCAGCACAGGGTTGTATGTATGTGAAATTTGATGACCTGCCTTTTTTCCTGGAAGCACTCCATTAAAAATGAAAATAAGACCCTGAGGGTCACACAGTCCTCAGGGACATATTTTTATGTGGCATTGGGTGCTTTCAGGGGAAGGAGAGATCATCAAAATTCACCCTCCAGGGATTTTTTCACACAGGGCCTTTAAAGCCCTTTAGCTCACATCTTCTCCAGAAGTGTGCATTCACACTCCAGAGAGTGTGCATTCACATATTGAGCAGATTTACCCAAAGTCCCTGCAAGGTATCAGGGAGCACTTCACACACAATTCAAGTTTTTCACTGTGCATTGAGAATGCAGCCCAATTTATATCTGGGGTAAAAAAATCCACTTTTTTGCATCAGCTTTTTGGGACAACTTCAAGTTCACAGTAAAGACTTGCAGAAAACTCGCAGTAAAGCCTGCTGTGTGATGAACTCCATGGTGAGTGCCAGTGCTGTATATATTGGGAACTCATTGGGATTACTGTCGCTTATCGTGTGGCACTGGTGCTTTGGATGTTGGCCACTGGGAGTTTGACTTTATGTGAATTTTTTCCACAGCCATATAGATTCTCCTTTTCTTTCATTTGAGCTTCCTTTTGTTCAGGGGTGTAAAAGCCACCTACATCTGATATGATTAATTGAATAAGATTTCTTAAACTGGTGATAATCCTTCCATCTTTCCAGATTCACTCTTAAGATCCCAATCCAGGTATACAGTGACTTTATAACACAATAGAATTCCTATGTTCAGTTCATAAATCAGGTTTTTAATTTATATTATTGTCTTTGTAATCTTCATTATGAGTCAGAAAACATGTACAATTTGGCAGGCATCAGCTCGATGGATGTATCTCTTGCCCATGCTTTTAAAATAACTGCTTGGTCTGTTTTCTAGTAACTTTGTCCAGGTAGCAAATTTACTATATAATTTAGCTACACTGAAACAGTCAAAAGTCAAGTGCTCTAAGTTTGCCTAGAAGTGATTTAATTTTCCTTTTGATCTTGAGCCTAATGTCCTGAGTTTTGATCCATTTTCCCCCTTTTTATTACAAATCCAGTTGCTCAGATTAGGCAACTTCCCTTCATTGCTTTACAGGATTTTATTTCTTTGTTAAGTAAGCAGGGCCAGATTAAGCTAGTGCGGGGCCTGTAGCATATGTTATAAAAGGGCCCTAAATTTTTTTAAATGCACATAAATATTAAAACATAAATTATTTACTTGCATAGTAAGGTAATTCAATTTTTTAATTTGCTATATTTTGGAGTATGGAAGAACAAGCCACAAACTCACACTTACTACAAAAGTTAACATTTATATAGTGTTTTTCAATCAAAATTCTCAAAGTGGTTTATATAGAAAAATAAAGAGTGGATAGATGATTCTCTGTCTCCAAAGGGCTCACACTCTAAAAAGAAAAATGTGGTAGACACCAGCAACAGCCACTGGACAAATGCTGTACTGGGCCTTCTCTTAAAAGGCACATTTAGCAGGAAAGGTTTATTTATTGGAAGCCAGGCATGCAGGGCCCTCGAAAATGTAGGGCCCGTAGCAAATGCTACATTTGCTACTACGTTAATCCACCATAGTAAGTAAGGAAATACTATATTAAAGTATAGCTTTGCATTTTGCTTCTCTTACAGAAGAGAAATCAGTTGTAGTTTTGATTGAGAACTTCACTAAGGAACAACTACAACTGCTCCTCTTTTCTCATTCTCCTTTCTTAACCTCTCTCTTTCTTCCCTCTCACACTTTTCTCAAGTTGGATCCCTTTCAGGACATACTCAGACAGCTGAATTGATTAACTGTAAGGATGCAACACATAAACTTTCAAGTCTGAAGAAACTCAGTCTTTTAAAAAAAAACCTAAGTGGAAATTTAGGAAACCTTTTCCATTCATGTCCTGAAAACATATTTATAAGTTGTTAAAATTAGTTTAACAATTTCATTAGTGCTTATACTAATTAAGACAACCAAAATGATCAGGGGGTTGGAACAATTATGAGGAAAGACTACAATGTTTGGGCATTTTTAGTTACAAAGGTGGACAAGAGGCATAATAGAAATGTATAAAATTATGCACAGAGTGGATCAAGTGAACAGGGAGTTATAATCCCTCTCTCACAATATTAGAACCCAGGGTTAATCATTAAAAGTAAAATTCTGGGAGATTCAGAAGAGACAAAAGGAAGTACTTCTTTATACAATGTGTAGTTAAACTATAGAATCCACTCTCACTGAATATAGTGATGGCCACCAAACAAGACTGAGCAAAAAGGCACCTTTTTAAATGGTGATTCTCTTTAATTAGCAGGTGGAGAGCAATTGGCCCTATCCATCCCCAGCACAGCATCCCTCTAGTGGCTGTTGCTGGTGTTTACCATATGATTCTTTTTAGACTGTGGGCCCTTTGGGGTCAGGGAGCCATTTTAATTAATTAATTTCTATGTAAACTGCTTTGGGAACTTTTGTTGAAAAGCGGTATATAAATATTCGTCATATTTTTCTATCAGGAGGTTTCTGCTTTCCTGATCTGATTACTGAGTGTTAAACATGTTGAGAATAATAAAAAATAAAATTTATGGACTACTTTTTACACCAGAATATGCTTAGGGAAAGCTTACCGTATTTTTAAAAAGAAAACATTTTCAATAACATACTTGCTTTTGACCTGCACATACCAACTTTTGCATGGACAATCCTGCCACTTAAATCATCTGAATGCACTACTTTTTACACCAGAATATGCTCACAGAAAGTAATATAAATACAAATGAAAATAAATGTTAACTGTTATTGTTCTCAGCATTTAACTGGTAGGATTGTCAGTGCAAAATCTGTGGGACATTGGGAAATATTTCTTCTTAAAAATACAAACAAAAATTCATCCTTCTCAGTGCATTCAACCAATTTAAATGGCAGGGCAGGAGAAGGAGGAAGGTGGGAGAGAGAAAAAGAAAGGAAGAGAGTGAGAGAAAGAGGGCAAAGAAAGAGGAGGCAGCACGAGGCAGGTATGAGAAAGTGCCACAAGGCTGTATTTTAAGTATCTAGCAGTGCCTCTGGCATAAGTCAGGAAAAGTGAACATCTCCAATTGATCTGTATATTGAACCAATCTTGGGAATGATCCAAATAATGACTAAAATCTGGAACCATTTCAATCTGGCTTTCGGGCAGGCTATGAGGTTGAAACAGCCTTTGTTGGCCTGTTGGATGATCTCCAATTAGGAACTTAGAGGGGGAGTGTGACTCTGCTGATCCTTTGGGATCTCTCGGTGGCTTTCAGTACCATCGACCATGGTATCCTTCTGGGGCACCTGAAGGGATTGTGAGTGGGAGCCACGGCTTTGCAATGGTTCCGCTCTTACCTATCAGGTAGGTTCTAGATGGTGTCTCTTGGAAACTTGCTCTTCAAAGCAAGAGCTCTGGTATAGATTCCCGCAAGCCTCCATACTGTCTCCAATGCTCTTTAACATCTACATGAAACGGCTGGGAAAGATCATCATGGGAATTGTTGCAGGCAGGCACAGCTCGTGAATGCGCCTATGAGGGGGGACGGCAAGCGGCTTCTTTAAGGTAAACGGAGCCAGTGCTCCATGCTGCCCAGCAGCCCCCATGGCGGGGAATCGCCTCCACTACTCATCTGGCTTCTGCGGAGGCAAGCCCCCGCCAGCGGCCAGGTGAGTGGCGGAGGCGATTCCCTGCTGTGGGGGCTGCTGGGCGGCACAGAGCATCGGCTCTGTTTACCTTAAAGAAGCCACCCGCCCCCGCCCCAGAGGAGAGTTCACAAGCTGCGCCTGGTTGCAGGATGTTATCAGTATGCTGATGACACCCAAATTGATTTATCCATGTCAACTTCATGAGGAAATGACCTAGCTTGCCTAAATATCTGCCTGAAGGCAGTAATGGGCTGGATGAGGGAGAACAAACTGAGGCTCAATCAAAGCAAGACAGAGGTACTCACTGTGGGAGATTGAGACTTAAGTGGTTTAGATCTGCATATTCTGGGTGGGGTGGCACTCCCCTGGAAAGAGCAGGTATGTAGTCTGGGAGTACTTCTGGACCCAAACCTCTCCCTGATTTCTCCGGTTGAGGCAGTGGCCAGGAGTGCTTTCTTTCAGCTTTGGCTGATTTGCCAGCTACATCCATTTCTGGAGATAAATTACCTTAAAACAGTGGTGCATATGCTGGTAACATACAGGCTTGACTACTGCAATGCACTCTACATTAGGAATGTGCATGGAACCAGCTGGCCCGGTTCAGTTCGAGGCCAGACTGGACTCGACCCTGACTAGACCAGTTCAGTCCAGCACCCCTTCAAACCCCCCCCCCCCCCCGCCGGTTTGGTCCAGTCTGAGGGGATTCGTGATTTTTAAGGGTTTTTTAAACGTTAGCCTCTTCAAGAAGCTTTCTCTAGGCGGCAGGGGGGCGGTCTGCGAAGGCTCCCCCTCCCCATGCCGGCCTCCCTCATCACTTCCATGGCCTGTTCTGGCCCTATTTTTGGCCCATTTGGGCCTCCATATTTTTGCATGGTGGCCATTTCTCCCAACGCCGTGCATGCACAAATCGCCTCTGCAAGTCCAGGCTGCGCGATGGCCATTTAATTTTTTTTTAAAGGCCACCGCGCATGTGCAAATGGCCTCTGCAAGGCCCTGGGCCATGCCAGGCCTCACAGAGGCCATTTGCACATGCGCAGCAGCAGGAAAAATGGCTGCCACACAGAAATACGATAAAAGGGCCAGAACGGGCTGCAGCGATGATGAGGGAGGCTGGCGCAGGGAGGAGGAAACTTCGTGGATCCCCCCCCCCATGGCCTAGAGGAAGTCCCCTTAAGGGGCTAAAGGTAAAAAAGAAACCAAATTTTTTTAAAAAAAAATTGAGACCCCCCCCCGCAAGCGCTGGAAAGGTTCAGTTCTACCAAAGAACCGTCGGACTGAACCAGTTCAATGTAGAACTGAATCCACCTCGAACTGTTCGCACATCCCTACTCTACATTGGGTTGACTTTGTACGCAGTTCGGAAACTGCAGTTAGTACAGAATGCAGCAGCCAGGTTAGTCTCTGGGGTTGCCCGAAGAGATCATATTACAGCCATTTTAAAAGAACGACACTGGCTGCCAATAAGTTTCCAGGTGAAATACAAAGTGTTGGTGTGGAAGAGAGTGCCTTCTTCTTCATCAACCCCACCGCCTGTTAAGATCATCTGCGGAGGTCCAGTTGTGGTTCCCACTAGCTCAATTGGTGGAGGCTCAAAACCGGGTCTCTTCTAAAGTTGCCCTGGGACTCTGGAATGCACTTCCTAACAAAATTAGAGTTTCCCTTTCTCTGAATGTTTTTAAGAAGGACCTAAAAACATGCCTGTTTAATCAGGCTTTTAGTCCATAGTTTTAAAGCTTCGGTTTTAGAGTTTTTATTGTATTTTAATTGTTTTAATTATGTCAATGTTTTAATGGTTTTATATTGTGAACTGCCCAGGAACATTTTTGTATGGGGCGGTATATACATGTACTAAATAAATAAATAAATAAATAATTCTGGACATTTTTCAGAAATATAATAACTTGGGCTGTATGAGTTGCAGTCTGGAAAGATATTGAGTATTCATAAGATTAGTGCACATCTATGGAAGAGATCAACTTGATTTCCATATTCAAAGAATAACTGAATGAATTAATCCTGAGCACACTCACTTGGAAACAAGTTCAACAGAAATTAAAGAAAATTGTTCTAAGACATAGAACAATAGAGTTCCATGCTATCTTAAAATCTAATAAAGGTACTGAAGTCAGAGGCAGATCTTATATGGAGGCAAAGTAGGCAGCACACACCTTCAATTTCTCAGTGAGTCATGTTGTCTCTGCCTCCATTTTGTGTGCCTACTGCCTCCCTCTGTTTTTCCCTACTGCTCTAGCTTGCAGCTGCTTTAAGAGTTGTGGGGGTGGGCGACAGTAGCACAGAACAAATGAACAGCCTCAGGTCTTTTAAAATATTAGTAGTAGTAAGGCAGGAGCCAATAAGCAGGAACATTTTTATTTTTTCAAAGTGGGAAGCCCTTGAACTTCCCTATAAACCAGTCAGAGAGGGACCAGGCTGATTGACTCCTCAAACAGGCAATCAGAGTGCCCGGAGGATGGGAACGTCTTTTTCTTTTACTACTCGGAAGAATCCAATCACCATCTTGGTTAGAGAGCAGGAAGGCGGGCTGTCAGTAAGTCTGATCTTTTGCTGACTTCTTTGTGTGTGTTTGGAGGGAAAGAATGCAACCTCTGCTTTCTCTCCCTTGCCGTTTCATCTTATCTGTATGCAAAGCATTATGGCCCATTCCCAAAATGACAAGCCATAAAACACTGGAAGGAACAGCAAACTGTAAGACTGGAGTAATTAAATTAGAAACTGGCATAAGAAGCCAGAAAGTTCTTTTAG
This sequence comes from Hemicordylus capensis, assembly GCF_027244095.1. Classification (NCBI taxonomy): domain Eukaryota; kingdom Metazoa; phylum Chordata; class Lepidosauria; order Squamata; family Cordylidae; genus Hemicordylus; species Hemicordylus capensis. The sequence goes on along the minus strand of NC_069657.1, from coordinate 322,748,632 downwards.
GGCATATTTGTGGATTTATGAGTCCAAACTGCTTTTCAAATAATAGCAGAAGTGGTTTTCCATGAGGGTGTGGTGTATGTAGAGAAGGAATGGATTCTGTTGGAAGGGAAATAATTTTAAAAATCTATTTTTATGCAGAGAGTTAACCAGGTTTTTCTCTGGATTCTGGACAGTATCTGTAACATTAATATGTCCACTGGCAGTTATGGTTCACTGGACAAAGATTAAGGAAGTGGTCTCTCTAATGAAAAAGTTTTGTTGCTTGCTAGGATATGTGGTTGGCATCCAAGGCAGGCAGAGAGTAGCATGCAGGTGTTCAGCAAGCATTAAGTAGAGAGAGGGTGTCCCCATGTATCTTTGCTTCCCACGGCTAAATTACAGGAGATGGTTCATAGCTGCAGCAAGCATAATTGAAAAACCTGTGGTTTTTCTATTATTTATGTTCACATTTTTGAAACAGGAAGGCACAGCTGCCTTTGCAACTTCAGAATGCATTTGTTCTCCACTTTTGTAGCTGGTCTCTGCTTTACCTGTGGCTTATATAGATTTATTTACTTTTACATGTATAGCCTCTGCTTCCTCTAAGAAGCCAAGAGTGGTACACATGGTTACATTTATCCTCCCAACAGCCCCATGAAGACTGTCACTTATCTTTCAGTCACTTATGCTGGGAGATAAGTGACTGTCCCAGAATCACCCAGTGAATTCATGGAATTTCCCCATGCTTTATTTTTCCCACAGAAAATATTCAATTTCTAGAATTTCAGATTTGCTACTTGAAAGATTTTGGATACAGTATGGGGAAATTAATTTGGTGGGGGGCGTGATTTTATAGGTCAAATACCATGCCAGATCAGACCACAATCTATATAGGACTTTGGGGGAAATTGTATAGTAATTCTTCCAAGAAAATTTATTTATTTATTTATTTATTTATTTATTTATTTAAAAACAACACCCCACATCTTGCTGGGGGAAGCAGATGTTTTAAAGCATACCAAATGGGGATCTTTTTTGGATTTAAAAGATGCAATCCTAAGCATGCTTTTGAGGACCAAATGGGACTTATTAAATCTTGGATATATGCAATATTTATATGGAGGATATAGTGTACTGTATTGAATGCCATGTGGAGCCACACTTTTAATTCTACCTCCAGCTGATGGCAAAAGACCAGCCCTTCGTATGGAAATAACCAAACACAGAAGGGCCAGTTCTCATGATCAAATCCATATTGGCTAGATGTTAAATTCTAGAGCCAAGTAGTGCACACACTTATTTACCAAACATGAATAGTCAGAGTTCAGTTCCTAGATTATCCATGTTGGGTAAATGTTGAGTTGACACAGTGCCAAGGTCACATTGCCAGAAATTTCTGGGTTCACAGGACCACAAAGGAATGTGCATGCCGCACAAATCTAGGATTTAACATTAACTTAGCAAGGATGTGATCATGAGAACTGGCCCAGTGTATGCAAACATTTCCACTTAGTGGTACAGATCAGCTCCTAGGGAATCAACTTTTGTCAGTTTTTATTCTGTAAAAGTGTTTCAGTTTTTTTAATGTTGTAATCTGGATAATGTACATAGAGAGAAGAGCTGGTCTTGCGGTAGCAAGCATGACTTGTCCCCTTAGCTAAGCAGGGTCTGCCCTGGTTGCATATGAATGGGAGACCTGATGTGTGAGCACTGTAAGATATTTCCCTCAGGGGATGGAGCTGCTCTGGGAAGAACAGAAGGCTCCAAGTTTCTCCCTGGCAGCATCTCCACGATAGGGCTGAGAGAGATTCTTGCCTGCAACCTTGGAGTAGTCGCTGCCAGTCTGTGTAGACAGTACTGAGCTAGATGGACCTATGGTCTGACTCGGTATAGGGCAGCTTCCTATGTTCCTTGGTACATCACCTAGAGAGACATATATCAGGTGGTATATGAATATCATAAATAAATAAACATGACCAGTTTCAGTGAAGCAAATATAATTAGTAATTTAAACAGTTGTGAACTTTCATTATAGATTTCTTTGGCTTACACACACCAATTACATCTGTGTTTAAGAGGTGATTCCCGTGTTAATTTTTAAAGTCACGGGATATGCTTGCAAGTCACACTCACATCTACTAATGCCACCTAGGAAGAGCTTATATATTCATCTGTTTCCAAGTATGTCTTGGATACTTCCAATCTACAACTGATGGAGTGTTTATTTGCTAAGTGATTTATCTGCTGTACTTTTAAGTGAAGAGTACAATTTAAATGATATTTCTATCGGCTTCAAAACAGAGAGTGCATTATAACATTCAGGTTGAATATTACATTTTTCCCCCTGCAAGAAATCTCTGGTAAATAGTAATTGTCTCAAACATGTTTTACAATGTAACAAAATGAAAATAAGAGAAAATAGGCTGTAAGAGCAGCTCCTCTAATCACGTTAATAGTAGTTCAGTTATGTTTCTCCTAAATAATCTTGTATTACAGAAGAGGGGGCAGGGAAACCTGCACTCGTAGCCATGCATTATACTGGAGGAGATGGAAATTATCATTATTTTCATTCTCTGCTCTCTTCCTGTAAAGAGCTTTCCAATCAGTGAAAGTATATGCAACTGAATAATGTAATGTATAAATACTGTTTTATTGTTAAGACAATTACCTTTTATTCAGCGTTGTTTCTTTCTTTTTCTTTTTTTGAATAAACAGATCCTCTGAAAATTCCAATACAATTTAGGTACAAGTTCGATTTGAAGACTTGGGATTTATTTCAGGGTGTATAAATTATGTCAGGAAGAAATGCACTTGCAGAAATTAAATTATGTCAGAAATACTGACAGATTGTAGTCAGAGCACACTGAAAGTCTCATACTAATAGCAGCCTGTTTCAACTTTGACGCCATCAAAATTACATGTTCGCTGGCTTTTTCTGCAGCAATGATCAGAGCAAAATAAATCATAGCCTTGTTCAAATCAACTCAAGAAGACTAGTGAGAAGCTGAACTTTCAGAGGCAAAAGCAAAATGTAGCTTTGGAGTTAATCATAAGTTACCTTATGTAAACCAAGAACAATATATACTTTATCTTGAGAGCTGTAGCCTTGTAACATATACTGACTATACACATAGCCTCAATCTCCACCAATGAGCTTGCATTGCCCCCTATAGTTGCAATATGTCACTTCTGTGGAAAGGTTTGGGGGGTGGAGTGGAATCATGTGCTGAAAAAATTATCATTTGAGCTTTCATTTATTCCTTGGAAAGAGATATGCTTATAAAGTCGGGGCGGGGGATGAATCTGATTACTCGGTGTGTGTGTTTGTATGAATGATGGTAGAAGTCCCAAAGCACATAAAATAAATAATTAGTACTTATTTTATGAATGGGAGGTTCACTAAAGAAGCTTCCATAAATTGCATCAGATGGTTCTGTTTGTGAGATGTCAGTGATCTCATGAGATGACGCTGTTTCTGCTTTAAAAGAAGAATATAAAGCAGATTGTTTCCTGCTGCATACAGTAACAGAGAAATAGGGCTCTTTTCTTGTTTCATCTAGTATAGTTGCTGCTGAAACTGCTACTACATGGGTGGGACTCAGTTTGGTTGCCATACTGCATAATATAAGAATAGTATAATAAATAATATAATAAATAGTATAATATAATATAATAATAAATAAAATAATAAGTCCCAGGTCCATGGGAAGGACTCAATGTCTGGATAAAACAAACCAGTCAATAACACCTGTCTGACTGTGTAAAATAATAATAATTATTAATAATAATAATAAACACTTGGGCTATACCTGTTATCAGATACACTGCAGGAATAATAGAATGGACCCAGGCAGAGATAGAGATGCTAGATCGTAAGACCAGGAAAATAATGACCATCAATCATGCTCTGCACCCCCACAGTGATGTTGATAGGCTATACCTCTCTTGCAGCTCAGATGGAAGAGGAATGCTGCAAGTCTATCAAACAGTAGAGGAGGAGAAAAGAGGCCTTGAAGAATATATCAAAGACAGTGAAGAAGATGCACTTCAAATGGTCAAGAACGCGAAACTATTCAACACCAAAGAAAGAAAGCAGGCCTACAAGAAAGAACAAATCAAGAACTAAGCAGAAACATTGAAAAATAAGCCCCTGCATGGTCAATATTTGCACAATATAAGTGGAAAATCAAACGTCACCAAGACCTGGCAATGGCTTAAGAATGGCAACTTGAAGAAAGAAACAGAGGGTTTAATACTGGCTGCACTAAGAACAAATGGAATAAGAGCAAAAGTTGAAAAATCAACAACAAGCAGCAAGTGCCGCCTTTGTAAAGAAGCAGATGAAACAGTAGACCACCTAATCAGCTGTTGTAAAAAGATTGCACACACTGACTACAAACAAAGGTATGACAGGGTAGGAGGCTGATACACTGGAACATCTGCAAAAAATACAAGCTACCTGTAGCCAAAAATTGGTGGGACCATAAAATTGAAAAAGTGGTAGAAAATGAAGATGTAAAAATATTATGGGACTTCCGACTACAAACAGCTGCCACACAATACACCAGATATAACTGTAGTTGAGAAGAAAGAAAAACAAGTTAAAATAATTGACATAGCAATACCAGGGGATAGCAGAATAGAAGAAAAAGAAAAAGAAAAAATCACCAAATACAAAGATCAACAAATTGAAATTGAAAGGCTGTGGCAGAAAAAGACAAAAATAATCCCAATGGTAATTGGCGCCCTGGGTGCAGTTCCAAAAGACCTTGAATAGCACCTCAACACCATAGGGGCCACAGAAATCACCATCAGCCAATTACAAAAAGCAGCTTTACTGGGAACAGCCTATATTCTGCGACGATATCTATAACAACTGACAATAAAATTCTGGCATCTCAGGTCCTTGGGAAGGACTCGATGTCTGGATAAAACAAACCAGTCAATAACACCTGTCTGACTGTGTAAACAAGAAATAATAATAATAATAATAATAATAATTATTATTATTATTATTAGGCACTATCTGAGGAAAAATAACAAAAACAGAAGGAACAGAACTGCCCAATGGAAGCAAGATCAAGAACCTGGAAGAAAAAGAACCTTACAAATACTTGGGCATTCTCCAGGCTGATAACATCACACACACTGAAGTTAAAAGAAAAATTGGAAGTGAATACATCAGGAGAGTTAGAAAAATCCTCAAGTCCAAACTCAATGGCAGGAACACCATACAAGCCATAAACACCTGGGCTATACCTGTTATCAGATACACTGCAGGAACAATAGACTGGACCCAGGCAGAGCTAGAGACGCTAGATCGTAAGACCAGGAAAATCATGACCATCAATCATGCTCTGCACCCCCACAGTGATGTCGATAGGCTATACCTCCCTCACAGCTTGGGTGGAAGAGGAATGCTGCTAGTCCATCAAACAGTAGAGGAGGAGAAAAGAGGCCTTGAAGAATATATCAAGGACAGTGAAGAAGATGCACTTCAAATGGTCAATAATGCGAAACTATTCAACACCAAAGAAACAAAGCAGGCCTACAAGAAAGAACAAGTCAAGAACTGAGCAGAAAAATTGAAAAATAAGCCCCTGCATGGTCAATATTTGCACAATATAAGTGGAAAATCAGACATCACCAAGACCTGGCAATGGCTTAGGAATGGCAACTTGAAGAAAGAAACAGAGATTTTAATACTGCCTGCACCAGAACAGGCACTAAGAACAAATGCAATAAGAGCAAAAGTAGAAAAATCCACCACAAACAGCAAGTGCCACCTTTGTAAAGAAGCAGATGAAACCATGGACCACCTAATCAGCTGTTGTCAAAAGATCGCACAGACTGACTACAAATAAAGGCATGACAATGTAGCAGAGATGATACACTGGAACATCTGCAAAAAATATAAGCTACCTGTAGCCAAACATTGGTGGGACCATAAAATTGAAAAAGTTGAAGAAAATGAAGATGTAAAAATATTATGGGACTTCCAACTACAAACAGACAAACATCTGCCACACAATACACCAGCTATAACTGCAGTCGAGAAGAAAGAAAAACAAGTCAAAATAATCGACATACAATACCAGGGGATAGCAGAATAGAAGAAAAAGAAATAGAAAAAAATCACCAAATACAAAGATCTACAAATTGAAATTGAAAGGCTGTGGCAGAAAAAGACCAAAATCATCCCAGTGGTAATTGGTGCCCTGCGTGCAGTTCCAAAAGACCTTGAAGAGCACCTCAACACCATAGGGGCCACAGAAATCACCATCAGCCAATTACAAAAAGCAGCTTTACTGGGAACAGCCTATATTCTGTGACGATATCTATAACAATTGACAATAAAATTCTGGCATCCCAGGTCCTTGGGAAGGCCTCGATGTCTGGATAAAACAAACCAGTCAATAACACCTGTCTGACTGTGTAAACAAGAAATAATAATATCCCATAATAATGGCTAACATTCTACACAGTGTTAATAGGGCATAGATTAGGAGTGCTTCTGGATCTAAAACTCTCTCTGGTTTCTCAGGTTGAGACCGTGGCCAGGAGCACTTTTTATCAGCTTCAGCTTATACATCAGCTACGTCCATTTCTGGAGGTAAATTACCTTAAAACAGTGGTGCATATGCTGGTAACCTCTAGACTTGACTATTGTCCAGGGTACTTAAAAGAGCCCCTTCTTTGGTATGAACCGTGTAGCCTATTAAGATCTTCTTGAGAGGCCCAGTTACAGTTGCCTCCGGCTCATTTGGTGGCGACTCGGGACCAGGCCTTTTCTGTGGCTGTCCCAGGGCTTTGGAATATGCTCCCTGTTTTAATAAGAGCATCTCCTTCTCTGTTTGCTTTCAGGAAAGCCCTCAAAACACACCTGCTTTCTCAGGCTTTTAACTGAAATTATTTAATTTGTTTTTATTTTATGAGATCATTTTTATTTATCTTGGGAAACTTTAACTGGTTGGTTTTATATTTGCTGTATTTTAATTCTGTACACCACCTAGTTCAGTTCATTTCTGTTTCAGTCGCCTAGAGATGTGTACATCAGGCGGTATAAAAATATGATAAATATTATATAAGGTAAAGACTCTTAGCATCTTTGACATGAGGAAGATTATATTCACAGCCATCAATAACCTAACAAGACAATATCACCTACCAATACTACTACTACCACCATCACTAGAGTACTGAAATTCCATTTCTAACCAATTGTTATAAATCAGGAAGATCAAAGAGGGTTGCCAGATAGAGGCCAAGGGAGGGATGAAATCAAAGCCCAACTACTTTTTCTGTACTTATAAACATTATTGAAGCAATTAATTATTCAGCTAATTATTCAGCTAACTAGGAAAGTTCTCATGGGATTCAGTAATAATAAAGCTGTAGTAGATCGTAAGGAGATTTTTTCCAATCACTGTTCTAATGAAACTATGTGAATGCCACAGCAAGTTACAGTATAGAGGAATGATGGGGGGCTGTTCAAGTAATGGTTAAAAATATCTTGTGCCTTTGAATAGTGAAGTCCCTGGATCACAGACACAAAAACAGTAAAAAACAAAATCTTTTTACAATGCTTAAAAAAAAAAAATCCTGAATCATGATTATTCCCAGACGTTCAAAGCACCAGTTTCCTTTTCTAGGTAAATGAGTCTGATATTTGACTTGGGTGTAGAGGAGGTGCTACAGGCTAGAGGACCTGCTAAAAATTATTTTACAACTAATTAAGATACAATCCTACTGAAATGAATTTACATTTTAATTTACATCTGCACTATAAACTTAACTCAGCATTAAACCAATTTAACATTTATGACTTACCCCAAGGAATCATACTGTAGCTTTTTGAGCAGAGCTGAAAAATTCCCTATTCAATATTTCCAGCCTTCCTGACAGAAACTCAAGTCCCAGGATTCCTTGAAGAAGCCATGAGAAACTACAGCAGTTCAGTATAAATCGTACTGGACACTGGCTCTCATTTTAGAGTGTCAGAAAAATAGCTTCTCTCCTACCATTACAACTCCATTTTGCATCCCAAGCCAGGAAGCAGGAATAGGACTGCAACATGAAAAAAGAGATGTCCCCTGTTCCTTTAAGAGATGCACAGAAGATGAAATTTTAGCAAATGCAACTTGTCAAGCAGGGGAAGAAAAGCTGCACCTGCTGAAATTTCTGAATCTGGGCATCTATTAAAGGTACAGGAGATTGTCCTCTTTTCCATATACAGGTTGAGTATCCCTTATCCAGACTGCTTGGGACCAGCAGTGTTCTGGATTTCAGATTTTTCCAGATTTTGGAATATTTGCATAATGAGATATCTTGGGCATGGGATCCAGAGTGCCAAAACAGATGCCAACAGAGCAGGCGCTAAACTGAGCAGGGAGTGGAGGAGGGGGGCTTTCCCTTTTCCCTCTAGCGCCAAAGTAAGAACATCAAAAACATTTAAAAGCTTCACAATAAAAACAGAGCCGCAACTAGAGAGAATTACAGACAAAACCCCTGTCACTAAATAAGTAATTCTGAAATAAGTAAGTTTTGACTGCATGTTTAAAAGCAGCAAAATTGGGAATTTGTGAGCCAGTGAGATGAGGCATTTTGTTTTTTGTTTTTGTTATGGCGTGGTGTCTGGATTTATAAACAACCCCCCTGTCACTAACAGCCTCCTGAAATAAGTAAGTTTTGACTGCTCGTTTAAAAGCAACAAAATTAGGAATCTGCGAGCGAGTGTGTTTTTTGTTTTGTTTTTGTTACGGTGTGGTGTCCGCATTCCAGATTTCGGATGTCTGGATAATGGATATTCAACCTGTATAGCAGCTCTAAGTAAGAAGAACTGTTTCCATGCTGTACCTCCAAGATGTAAAAAAGGTCAGTAACAATGTAGCCCACAGAGCAGTAATTAGGGATGTGCACGAACCTACACATTTTTTACGGGCCTCCGAACAGGTTTGAACACTGGGAGGGATGTAAGTTTGAGGCTCGGGGGGTTGCCGCTTTAAGGGCGGGGAGGATGCACTCTCCCCCCCCCCCCGCCGCTCCCTGCCACCAGTGCTCGTTGTCGATAAAAACCTTTGGGACAGCAGCGTACCTCCCTGCTGCCCCTTCCCCCTCCTCAGCCAGAAGTGGCCAGAAGTACCATGCGTGAGCATGTACGCACATCTGACATGCACGTGTGCGCATGTGACAGGCGCACGTGCACCCGGTACTTCCAGCCACTTCCGGCCGAGGAGGGGAGGTATGGTGCTGCTGTCCCAAAGCCTTTTACCGGCAATGAGCACCGGCAGGGGGAAAGTGGCAGGAGGGGTAAGTGCACCCTCCCCTGCACTTAAAGTGGTACCCCCGCCGCCTTCGAACTCTCCCACCACAGTTCCGTGCACATCCCTAGCAGTAATTGCCCCGTGCACATGCCTTTATATTTACTCTGAAAAGAGTCTACTGCTTCCAGTTCTGACCAAAAATCAACAGAATTTCTGCCTTCAGTAACAATGGGCTTGGGAGTTCTCATTCTATGCTCCCTATATTTTATCACAGAGATAAGATTGAAAAATAATTTTCTATATGTGTTTTTCTTCTGATTGCAAAATGGTGGGCTATATGTTTTACAGTATTCATTGCAATGTTCACAGATATCTACTCTCCTGGGATCCAGTTTAATTTCTTATATATCCATGTCATTTTTCTTTCCTATTAATATTCCCACATGGCAAGTACATTACTTCATGCTGCTGAATTGATTTTCAAGAAGAATCTTCTTTCATATGTTGTTGCTTTTCATAAAACCGTGAAAATTTCACATAAAACTACAAAACTCAGTCTTACAAGGAACCAATAGCAAAGTATGCCTTAAGAGAACCAAATTGTTGGAATGCACTGCCTGAAATATTGTACTCACAAGTATTTATGAACAAATTATTACTGGTTACTAAAGAACCAGTTTAAAATATAGATTGCTGTCACATAATACAGCATATATCAGATTTGGGAGCAAGAAGAATCCAAACAAACACAACCTTTATTTTAATGAGGCAACACTGGTCCAAAAGCATAATTATATTGTTATGCGGGTAGGATGAAGAATTCAAGTACAAGAGACAGCTTCACATTAATATTTTTTCAAAATTATTTATAGGATGTAGTGAGTAACCCCAAACTATGGATCAACTAGGTCTAGGCCTGGTCTCCATGGCAACTGCACTAGGCCTGGCAAGCAGTAGCAGCCTGGTGATTGGTTGTGGGGCTCAACTTGAAGGCCAACCAAATTTTAAAAAGGAAGTTCCCTCTCTTCAGTTGAGTTTGGTTTTGAGTTGTTGGTTTATGGGGTTGTTTGTTCTAGAAGTCAGAGAGAGCGAGCAGTAAGAGGTGCTAGAGTTCACTCTCTCGTTCCAGTCCTTCTTGGTGGGACTGAGAGGACTGGCATGGATGCCTGTAGCTGCTTCATGAGAAAACTGCCAAATGGGTAACATAGAAATAGGAAAACTGTTTAGTTAGAAATTGTTAGGTTCTTTCATTTTCTGTGTGTCTGTGACTCAGTAAGGTGACACTGGTTTCCCACGCTAAACCTTTTATTTTTCTGACCTGTTAGGTTTATTTGACTAATAAAACCCTTTTAATACCTATAAGTGTAGCTGGGATGCTCTATCGGGAGGGGAAGGCTCCCGAGCAACATGTCCTATGAGCCATGGGATCTAGGGGTTACAAATCTCTTTTCCCCAGAAGATCTTTTTAAATATTTCCAATTAGATGGTGGGTGGTCGGGGATTCCTGTTCTATCTAGCCCAGGGTGCCCAAGAGAAGAGGTTATAAGGAATCTATTCCAAACAGAATAGGTGGTGGCGGCAGCAGATATTACCAGCCTGGAAGACCTCTCCCTTCAGTGAGAGTTGGTCCTTCAGACACCCTGCACCCAAGGAGAGGTCAACTCAGTGGGTTGGCAGCGGGGGGCGTGGTCAATACAATAAAATTAATTGCTGCACAAGCCCTTTTATTATGTAACTGTGTACACTGTATGAAGTTGCAACACCAGAAAAAGCACACGGGCAATTCCTGCCTGTATAACTGGAGTCACCAAGTGCTTGTAGCCAAATCAATACTTGCATGCAAAAAATGCCCAACTTCCCCTGAAGTTACCAAGATGTAATGGCTTGCTAAAACTGGTGAGCTCTTCGCCTTCCCCACACTAATGAGCTCTTTAACCATGTCCTCCCACTCTTCATGGATACAGCATTTCTCTGGAGAAACAAATGCCATACCTGAGGAGAGAGTCTCCCCAAGCACAGAAACACTGGGCATCCAAGCTTTCTTGATCACAGGGAGGATCTCTCCCTGAGTATATTTGTCTCTGCAGATAAACACAATGTGTAAAGCAAGCAGCTCCTTTGCTGGGGCAGGGCTGGATGGCATGCTTCTTTTGGCATTGTCTCCATGTACAGCCTACAAAGCTACATAGTGCTGGAAGAGAGCTAAAGTTAATACTGCATCTCAGTGACCTCAGGAAAAAAGAATGTGACTATGTGTTATCCTATATTTTTATAGTGTAGATGTATGAATAACTTGGTTTGTCATGCATTTGAACCAGTTTACCCTGTAATTCTGTGTATCTTTTGCCCATCGTATTCAACATGGTTTACTCCCAGCTAAGCATACAAAGGACAGCAGCCTTACTGCATATAGGATAGTCGCTTCATATTGGTGGTAACAATTGTACCAAAAAAAAAGGGCTTGGCGACTCCACTTCAGTTATGTTTGTTTTTTATGGCTGACATCCAGATTAGTACTATGCTGGAGGAGCAGTGCTTTACACCCACACTAATGCTGCATTATTGTGTGAGTGGGGAGGGACACCTTTTGATATGGGGGGTGATTTTTTATGAACTCCCCTTCCTTGCTCAAATTGCACTGTTTTTCCAGGGAGAGCTGGTGTACCAATTGGGCTTAATGGGTAGACTTGCTCTCCATGGAAAATCAATTCGATGATTCATGAATCAAATCATCAGATCAGCTGGCAGGTGCCAGCTGTTTCAACAATTCAATTTGAGATTTTGCTATTCGGTTCAAAGTGAAATCCGAGCACAAAATCCAATTTGTGCACACCCCTATCAAAATCAACTGCATGTAATGGCATGGTGTTAGGCACTGCTGCACCAGTGCAGTGCTAGTGTAGATGTAAGCCAGTATCAACAGTTTAGCAGATTGTTGATAGAGATTTCAGGCAGGTAGAATCCTACTGGCTCCTCAGATCATTTGATTTTGCTGGGCTTGAAAGCTGTACTATGGTCCCCAGCCATTTGCAAATGCAGCAGAGAGCAATTTTCTATTTCTACGGGTTGCTTGTGCACTGAATAACAAGGTGCCTGAGAGTTATTGCAAGAGGCTCCAGTTTGAGACTCCCAGTGCCTCACATTCACAATGGCAATTTGCTCTGTGTGCCACTGCAGCAACCTGTGGAAAGAGAAGGTTGCTGTCTGTGGCACTGCACTACACCACCACCTCCACTGCAGATGGCTGGGGAGCATAATACAGCCCAGTAGAATCGAATGATCTGAGGAGCCAAGAGGTACTGGGAATTAGGGGTGTGCAGGTCAGAAAAGGGGGGTTTCCAACCAGAAATCTCTTCCCCCCTACTACCAGGAAGAATTGTATTGTGTGGCAAATGCCCAAGGTAGCGTGCTGATTCCCACTCAGAATGGAACAACAATCCTCAGAAGCCCACATGTCCTCCTGGCAGCCACATAGGCTTCCCAGGCTGCCCTGCATCACTCTCTGCCTGCCCCAACCCAAATGCTACTGATAATCACTGTACCACCCAGACTGCCCCACGATCCAATGCCTCCAGGTGGTGGAGGAAAGATTTCTGACATTGGAAATCTCCCTTTTCCGACTTGCACAGCCCTACTGGGAGCTATATGGTGTAAATCAGCCCTGTCAGCAAGATATGACATGTGTACTTATACTCTGTCACCATCATGGCAAACTGCCCCCCACACAATGAAATCAAACTATGTTGGATGGTATCTTCCAAAGTACTTTACAGCAGTTCACAGCCTTCTTCCTGTACTGCTCCTCTACTTTATTCTATTAACTGATCTGCTTTAGTGGGTCCATGTTTAAAAGCTGCCTGATGCTAGATTCCCAAGGGCTGGGCATTTTATGATATCAGAAGACTGTAATCAACCAGTGTAATTTAATTGTTTGTTATCTATGTTGTGCCAATCCATTTACATCTTTAATAGTCAACTTCAGGGATGAAACCACACCTATACACAAATAAGGATTTAAAGGTGAAATGTTTGGCCAAAAAAAAAAAAAAAGCAAACACATGCATATAACAAGAAAACGGGAGAATATAAGAATCCAAGGGTTTCAGTGTGGGATGGGTTATAGGTAGCAGAATAAAATAATATTTAATCTGAAATGAAGCAGCATAATCACTTGTAATAAAGTAAATAAATTGATGAAGAAGCACTGTAGATGGAGAAAGAGAGAAAATGAAGAAATCTGACCAAACAAAGCATTTAGTGAAGTTATTTAGTGAAGTTAGGGAAGCCTAGCCCGGTTTTGCATGCACGTGTGTACTGCTGGGATCGGGCCCAATTCTGGCAGTGCTGCAGCAGCAAACCCACCTAACCTTTTCGAGGTTAGGAAAGCAAGCGCTCCCCTAACCCTGTTTCTGGGCAAAGAGGCACCTTTTAATGTGGTGATTCTCTTTGTTTAGCAGGGGGAGAGTAACTGGCCATATCCACCCCCAGCACAGTACCTCCAGTGGCTGCTGCTGGTGTCTATCTTGTGTTTTGTTTTGTTTTTAGAATGTGAGCCCTTTGGGGACAGGGATCCATCTTATTTATTTATTATTTCTCTGTATAAACCGCCCTGAGCCACTTTTGGAAGGGCGGTATAGAAATTGAATTAATATAATGTAATGTAATGTAATGTAATGTAATAAAGAGCCAGGGTGTGCACCTGTGTCTTTCTCGGCCATTCTGGGCATGTGCGGAGTGCATGCCCAGAACGTCCGAGAAAGATACAGCCGCAGAGACATGGCGGCCATGTTGGCTCCCGGTCCGGGAGAAGGAGAAGAGGGGATCGGGGAGCAGAGGCGGCGGCGGGTCCAGGCCAGCCACGGGGATAGGAGAGGCGGCGGCGGGTCTGGCCCACCCACCAAAAAGAACAGGGGCAGCAGCGGCCGCAGGGAAGGGAAAGACGCCGGGGGTGGGTGGCCATGTGGGCCGGTTAGTCGGCCCGGGCACAGGAAGGCCAGAGGCGGCCACGGGGAGGGCAGATGCGGGCGCGGCGGGTCCAGCCCAGCCGCTGGAAGAGGAGAGGCGGTGGTGGCGGGTTCGGCCCGGCCGCCAAAAACAACAGAGGCGGCGGTGGTTTGGGACCAACCGCGGGGCAGGGAAAGACGGTGGCAGCGGGACCAGCCTGACCGCAGGGGGGGAGGGGGAATACGGCGGAAAAAGACGGCGGCAGCAGGACCGGCCCGACCGCAGAGAGGAGAAAAACAGCGGAGCCAGGATCCGGGAAGAGCAAAACGGCCAAGGCAGTGGAGGAAGCCGGGTGAGAGGGAGAGGGCGGGCCGAGCACGGGGAGAGGAAAGACGGCGACAGAGGCTGCCCTACTAGCGCCCATTATTTTAACGGGCTTAAAAACACTAATATAATATAATATAATATAATATAATATAATATAATATAATATAATATAATATAATATAATATAATATAATATATCTGCCAGCCCTAGCTGCTTGCAGGCTTCCGGTTGGCTTCAGGGAGGGGAGGGGGGATCCCCATAATGCACTACACTTGCACAGTGCATTATGGAAGCTCCAGGAGGCGGGGCAACACAAGGCAATGTGTCTGGCACCCCAATCCTCGAAGCTACTGGCAGCAGCCGGTAATCATCTGGGCAGGCTATTTGCCCACCTGAAGGTAGGAAACAGATCGTCATGGGTGTTGGAAGTGAAGGACTATGCACTGTCTCTTGCTTCAATGACAGTGTAGAACAGACTAGTGAGTCAAAGGGCTAGAGGGTCAAGACATTGGTCATCCCTTCTTTACTGCTCTGACACTATCCCTTGATATGTAGATTGCTATTCTTAGGGACACTTCCTTCCTTCCTGCCACTTCCTCTTCCCTTTCTCTTCCTGTTCCTTCTACCTTGCAACATGCAAGCTCCCCGCTTCCTGCACCATGTGTGCAGAGATGCAGAATCCATCTGCATCCAGCTAGCTAGCTAGATTAGAGATCCTAACTCCTTACTTTCCTATCCAGAATGGAGTTCTCTAATAAATGCCATATATATTGATTTGAAACTATGAACTGACTCCAAGTTACTTTACTCTCAGCATACACGCATGCCTAACCAAATTCCGCTGTGTTGTGCCTCTGTGCACTCTGCTATAATGAAAAAGGGATTCTCTTACCAAAGAGAATTCCCAACAGTGGGGAGGTAGGTTTTTTAAGGCTTCCTCTCCTCTAGCCCTCTTACCCTTTCTCACTGCTTGTGAGAAAGGGATCAGTATATGTTTCATTTAGATGTTGAGAAGAGATCAACATAGTGAAAGGGAGTCTTGGAGCAAATATCTCCTTTGTTCTATATCTTTTAAATCAGGATCTTTCTTATCACATCTGATTCACTGGGCCAAAGAAATGTTAAGTGCCTGCTGATCAATTTGCCATAAAACTATTTTAATTAATATTCATGTATCTTTTCACATGACATTTAGCTAAGTCATCCTACTTTAGCTGAGCTGTGACCAACTGATACCTTCAGGAAAAAAGTAAGTTAGGGAAAGGTTACAGTGTTGTGACTGATGGAAACCTTCAAAATATGAAATTGGGAAGAGAGCATGCTTATCTGTTCTCTCTCTTTCTCAACACAGAGAAGCCATTCACACAACCTACCGGGCAGGTATGGGTAGGCTTCCCAAACATTACCTTCCCCTCAGACAATCATTGTTTTGTTGGTGGGAGCATGCAGCATGCTCCCACTTGATCAGCCATGCTCCATGCAGTGTGGAGCAGAGTGGATTGATCTGAGGACAAAGAGCCCCAGCCTTTGTGGGATTTTCACTATGCACCAAGTGACACGTGCAATGTACTAGGGGATTCCCCCAAGAGGCAGACACTCTAGGGGCCCATCTCTGTGTGTGGCCCAGCTGGGAGTAGCCCATGCTTGCACATGAACAGGTAGCCAGGGTAAGGAAGCGCTCACTCCCTTAACCTCAGCTAACAGCTGGGGTAAGCTGAGAGGAAGGCAAGAAAGGAGGCGCCCACACCAGGGGAGAGCATAACATCGGCACCCATGGAGACCAGCTCTGGCCTGTGAGGACTGTTGGGGTAGCCCCCCCCCCACCTTCCCAGGAGTACTGGAAGACCATTGTGCCCTGAGAGGAAGGCAAGAAAGGCCAGGGAGCTGTTGTCCTCAGCTCCTGAAAAGACCAACAGTCTGAGACAACATTCTGTAATTTGCTTCTTTTAATATTGTAAACCGCTTTGGGTGCCTTTGTCAAGGCAGAAAGGCAATATAAAAATGTAGTAAATATATAAATAGCAGGATTAGGTGGTGCTGCCCTGCTGCGATCGGGCCCAATCCCGGCAGTTCTCATGTGCAGCCTAACCTGGGCTGGGCGTCCCTAGTCCGGATTAGGCTGCATGTGAGAACAACCTCAGAATATCTTTAAACAATAAAGTGAATCTTCTGTCAAGGTTTCCTTCTCAGTTTCAAAAAAGCTTTCAATAAGTTACTACAATGAGGAAGTTCTAGGTTACAATGCTACCGTATAGAAGTGCAAAACATCAGGCCACAGTATTCTAGCTAAAAATATCTCTTGACTCAGCCCTTCAGGTATCACTTCAGCTGCTTTGCTTTCACAACTTCAGTAGCTCTGATATAACAGAGGGAGTGATTCAGCATTTCTTTCCCTCACATGAACTTGATCTGAGACAAATACTTTAATCTGCAACAGGAGGTTTGGGGCCAGAGAGTCAACCTGGCAGAAGAATTACAAAAATCTTTGATTTACATTTCTGAGGTCTATAAGAAACTATGGGCTAAACTCAACAGCCACACAATTTATTAACACTAAATAAATGATACCTTGAGGGTTCAGATCAATTGAGTGGTCTATATTATTTCACTAGATAATATAAACTGCTTATAAGATTAGAGAGAGCTGCCCTAGGCTTCTGTTGTGGTCTAGAAAGAGTTGCCGCCTGATAAATATACAAATAGGAGCATTCCAGAACATTTTATTCCTAGTTTAAATATAATGTATATTATGAATTAAAGCAAACATGCCTAAGAAGACACATAAGAAGTCTTAAATAACATAGTTTCAAAAGATCAACTAAGCTTGAATTATTTTGATACCAAAATTAGATACTAAAGATATGCCGAGAGGATGAACTTTACTATTCCTAATGGTCATTGCTTTACCTGGAGATGCACAAAAAACAAGAAGCATGTTCTTGAAGTATTTGGAGAACAGAGAACTATTCACTAAGTACAGATTAACCCTGTTTTCCGTGGGGGTTCCATTCTCCACTACAACTACGGATAGAGTCATAACAACCAATGGGTCTGTGGGAGTAGGTTCTTGGAGGAAGGAAAGGATAAAATCTTGATAAATTACAGAAACAAAGTGCTGTACCATGCTCTGCGGGTCTCCAGATGTCCAGGATTGCCCCCCAAAAGACCTATTCTGCTATTTTCTTTTGGCAAAAAATCCCAGTTTTAAAAGAAAATTGAAAATGAGCAACAAAATGGCTCCTGTCCTAAAAAATGGTGGCCAGAAATGACTGCAGAGGTAATTTCCGGCTACCCTGAAACTGCAGATATGCGAAATGTAACCCTTTTTGTTACACATATCCCAAGACCAGGTGTCAATTACCTGAATGTGGATACACAAAACAGCTGATATCGGATCCATACATAGCGAGCTTTGTCTGTAACAACTTACCAAGGTGGCCATACATTCTGTTGGCAACTTTACAGTGTTTAAACAGGGTTTTGCAGCAAATGTAGAGGGGTAATTTGGATTATCACTCCTCATACACAAGTAAAGGAGATGCCAAGAATGCGTCAGCACATCCTTGAGTGATGTAGGAGCAGGCATGCTTGTGATGAAGAGCATCCCCAGGCTGAGCTTCATGAAAAGAATTTTACCGTACATTTGTATTCAGTCAGAAACCAACTATGGTTGACTCCATGTAGTTGTATGCCCACTGTGACAAGTTTTCATCTACATTTGCCCAACAATAACTTTTTTATTTAGGATGGGTTTGGCACTTGATAGAAGAACTGGATTTTACCACTTATCATTTTCAGCATCATGGGTGCTTATTACCCATCCCAAACTCTTGAGATGAGCTTAAATTAGAAATTTTAGTAACTAAAATGTTCAGACTGAGCCCTGAGAAGGAATTTGTCATATCTCAAAATGTCTACCAATGGCAAGCTACTGCTTACTTATATTCAGAGCACATTTATATAATGGGGTGAAGCTATCCCAGGACAATTAATGTTTTTTAAGGAAATGTGTAGTCAAATTGCATATTTTCATTGTCCTATTGTTGTTGCTCATGCTACTTGGACTCAGAAAAGTGAAATATATATCAACAGAGGAACAATGCATAATACAGTTCCATATGCAAGACTCGATGATTGAATGTTGTCTAAAGCATTAGGTCAATTTGACTCACTCTCTCTCAACTGTCTCCAATCACATCATTGACTACTTCTGTGACATCAACAAGTATACGTTGTTTCTGAATCTCTCTGCCAATCAACTGTTTAAAGTCAGGAGCATTTAAGAATACCTAACTGCCATGTTAGCACACAACAGAAATGACATTTCTTATCATTTCTAAAGAACCATATGTCTGTTTTTAAGAACATACCAGTTCCTATTGCACAGGCCAGTAAGGGTCATTAAGCACCAATGGGTCTCAGAGTCTTTCTTCAGAGTCAATCACATTGTAGACTTCACTAGGGATCTCATTTTCCTTCCATACAAGATCTGCAGGGCAAAGAAGGCAAATGAACTATGAAAAATATAATCACTGCTTTTACAGTTGCTTTTTTGTCATAAAAATTCCATTTATTTAAATTCTATTAAAAAGCACATTTGGCTGCCGAGAGCATAAATATATACTTTTGTTATATTTACAATTTTTCATTCCCTCCCCACAAAAGTCTTTGACATTTCTTTCATTCAACATATTTAAAATAATTTTCATGCCACAAGCTTATGATTTTTTTATGCCACAAGCTTATGATTTTTTTCATGTACATATGTACTGATGAATTACAGCAGATGATTAGACAAATGAACAGCACTCATGAAGGTTAGCATGCAAGATTTTCTCAAGTTCTATATATGGCAAAAAAGCAGAATATTTTACACTTTTCTGTATCCGTGATAGGGCATAGATGATAGGATGGTATAGATGATAGGATTATTTCAATAGATGATAGGATTATTTCAGAAAATTAAAAAAAGCAGACGGAAGGGAAAATTTGACAATTAAAGGGAATTAATTGGTAAACTTGTTTTCTTGTTCCAATAATATCTAATATTTAATGTTAGACCTGATATACATTGTGATTAGAGATTAGAATTCAACAACCCGCTCCAGGGTATCATTCATGTTTACCTTCCTATTGTACTTATATGTTCAGGCTTCCCACTTGGAGCAGTTATGTGTATCTGTGCACTCTCTTTCTCTCTGAAGCAGATGGGAAACACTTGGAAACTGTGGAAGTTGCTCCATGCGCAAAATCCCTGGCATCTGAAGAAAATCTCTGAATTAGAATAACCTACTTTAAATCTTCACAATTGTTGGGATCAGAGATATCAGTTGCTCCAAGTTTAAGAAGTATCCCATATTTTACAAGGATATCAGATACCAGGCAGGGCTATACAACTTTTGACCCACTGTGATTTTTCTGATATACCTTGTTCTAGAGCAATATTTTAGAATGCCTTGGGTTAATGATAGCCCATCCCAAGACTCAGACTGAGCTGGAAGTGCAGGGGAAGTGCTATAACATCAGCCTGTCTGTTGCTGTATGAAGAGAAAGAACCTGAACAGACAGCCCTGCATGTGTTAAGATTCTTCTAAATCGTGAGTATCATTCATAAAGGTTCCTGGTCCTCCCACTACTGTACAGGTGATGAATATGATAAAGAGCCCCCACCCAGAGAGGGACCACAAAACCAAACAAAAAAAGGAGGAAGAAGGGAAAGGACAGACACTAATAAAATTATTCATGGACAGCTTTTGTAGAATTCAGCAGTGACCTATGAAACCAAACACAGCCTACGAAGGGCTCAAGAAACCTCCTGTTCCTGGTGATAGATTTAGACTGCAGAAGTGGAGGAAATGTCAAATACCCTGCAGAACCACAGTACATGAATCAGTGGGCTGTAGGAATGTGTGAACTGGCTCAACCTCAAGCCAGTTCAACATCAAATTTGGCCATCTCAAAGGTTCGCCCCCAGATCACCATCAAGTCGAACCAACCTCCCACCCGGCCAGTCCAGAGGTTCTAATGAAAAGAATGCACCGCCTCAGGTAGGGCACTGCCACAGCTGCAGGGGGGTCTCTGGCGGTCCCCCCTCCCCCGCTGGGCTCCCCTAATGTTATGGACGCCAGAAGTAGGTGAAATATAGGCCTGTGTCTGATTTTATTTTATATTAAGCAATGAAAATAATGCCTGAACTCAAGGTGAACTAGGATGTTGCTCTCCCTGCTCTGAAGGGAGGAGGTGATCCAGCATTGTGTTGTTAAAATGGATATGCAAGGGAACACAAAAGCCAGGCCTGAATGCTGAATGCTACTCATATGCTAAAAATGTGACTTAGGCTGCTCTTTTGTTTCCAGACACTATGTGAATCGTTGTCAATGATGGCTCTGCTATGCCCAAGGTGGGGATATCTCAATTGCTCTCTATAGAGGTTCAACAGAAATCGGCCTGTAGATTTTAATCACACCTCACCGATGCTACAAATGTATTGGACATCTGACACATATATGTTACTTTAAATATAATTACACACTAGATAAGAGGTACACAAGAAATAATGTAATGGCTGTCTCACACCAAATAGATCAATTCTCTTACTAACTCCTCTGAATTTAACACCTTTTGGGGGAAGATGCAATTTGCAGCTCTTAGATGCAGATTTGCTGTGGGCAATGTCCCCGCCCCTCCCTTCTCAGCACACAGTTTGCAGAAGATGAGATTCAGAGATCTCTCTGGACTGGCCAATATCCTGAATAATTAAGATTTTGTTCAGAAGGTAGTAGCAAGTTGTCACCTTTTTGGACACCCAGGAAAAGAGGAGATTTTGAATAGATTCTATTCAAGGATCAAAGAGAAAATACACTATAAGAATGAGGCTTTTAGACAGAGAGTTTTAGCAATCTTTTTGCCTACGGCAAAAACTGCTCACAAGGATCCTACGAGTTTGCTGCTAAGCCGCGGGGCAAAGCAGGAATTCAGGCCATGAACAGAAACTACAGCAATGCCTGAGTTTTGCTGCCCAAGCTGCCGTGATCTGAGCATTGCAACAACTCCTGTCTCAGCCAAGCGCCTCACTTCTTCAGCTGACAAGAAGTCTCTGGTCCTGGGTAAATATGCTGCTCCTTTACAAGTCTTGGGTCCCTCCATCCTTTCCTTGCTCCCTTCTCCCCCCCCCCCTCTTTTCCTCTACTGATCTCCCCGAAACATGCCAGCCCTCAGCCTTCCTCCCCCCCTCTCTTTTCCGTCTGTATCTGAACTGCATTAGGCTCTAGGAAGATATAATTGCACACACATATGTTAGTTAGGCACACGGGTGAATACTGATACTGGTTAGGATGTTCTGTTTAAATACTGTTGCTAATATTGATAGAGGGTTCTGCTTTCTGCTTTGCTAGATTATGTTGTTAGTCTTTATACTCAATAAAGCCAATTGAATCCTTTTGAGTGGTTTGATCTCCTTTCTTCCTTGCATCCAGACCACACATGGTCACTAATATAAAAGAACTTGGTCCAGACCTATTTTGTATACTGGCTAATGAGCATATTTAGTATATAAATCAGGCCTGGTCTGTAACACTAATCTCCAATTGGCCTGGTTTGGGTGGTTTCCCAGCCTTTCCCAGCTTTTTGGCCCGTTCTGGGCCTCTTCGTGCTGGCAGTGGCCATTTTTTAGGACGCTGTGCATGCACACTAGCTATCTGAGTAACCAGGGTGAAATCCAAACTAACACTGAAAACATTTTTGTTTGCCTAAGTTTTTGGTGACATTTAAGGTAGATTCTTGGTATTTTACTGACTACTAGCTGAACCTGCACAGAGCATCTGTGCGGTAGTTCACTTCCTTTTTGGGGTTAGTTGGGAGAATTTGTTTGGCTGGTCTTCCCACAGCTCTCTCACTCGCTCTGTCCCCCCCACAACAGCTCTCTTGCTCGCTCTGCCCCCCCACACCGCCTCTATCGCTCGCTCTGCCCCCCCACACCGCCTCTATCGCTCGCTCTGTCTCTCTCCCCCGCACGCCTCTCTCGCTCGCCCTGTTTCTCCCCCCGTGCCTCTCTCGCTTGCCCTGTCTCTCCCCTGCTCCTCTCTCACTCACGCTGTCTCTCCCCCCGCGCCTCTCTCGCTCGCACTGTCTCCCCCCTGCACCTCTCTTGCTCGCGCTGTCTCTCCCCCGCGCCTCTCTCGCTCGCTCTGTCTCTCCCCGAGCGCCCCCGTGCTTCTCTCGCTCGCTCTGTCTCTCCCTGCGCGCCTCTCGCTCGCACTCTCACCCCCGCGTGCCTCTCTCGCTCGCGCTGTCTCTCCCCCGCACCTCTCTCGCTCGCCCTGTCTCTCCCCCGCGCCTCTCTCGCTCGCGCCATCTCTCCCTCACGCCTCTCTCGCTCACCCTGTCTCTCCCCCATGCCTCTCTTGCTCGCTCTGTCTTTCCCCCGTGCCTCTCTCGCTCGCTCTGTCCCTCCCCCGCGTGCCTCTCGCTCGCTCTGTCTCTCCCCCGCGCGCCTCTCACTCGCTCTATCTCGCCCCCGCGCGCCTCTCGCTCACTCTCTCACCCCCGCGCGCCTCTCGCTCGCGCTGTCTCACCCCCGCGCGCCTCTTGCTCGCTCTGTCTCACCCCCATGTGCCTCTCACTCACGCTCTCTCTCCCACACGCGCCTCTCTCGCTCGCGCTGTCTCTCTCCCCCACCTCTCTCGCTCTGTCTCCCCCTCCCCACGCGCCTCTCTTGCTCACTCTGTCTCTCCCCCCCCATGCCTCTCTCGCTCACTGTCTCCCCCAGCACCTGCCTCTCTTTCTCGCTAGAGTCTGCAGCCACCACCGTGGTCTTTTACACCACGCTTCTTTTACAATATAAAGACAAAAAGGTGTGAAGAATTCAACTATACAGGATGCGGTGGAAATGAAAACAACTTTGTTACTCAGAAGGACTGTTGGAAGGTCTGTCAGAAAGCAGGGAGAAAACCAAGTTTTGAGAGAATAACTGTTTGGAAACCAAGAAAACCCTTTTACAGTGTGGTCTTTTACAGCGTGGGCTGGCCAACTCCCCTCCTCCTGGGTGTGCCAGCCAATCAGGCGCCTCCGCAGCCCAGCCAATCAGCTGGGCTGCTGGGACACATTTTCCCCAGGCACACCTAGGAGAAATATATATATAGATTTTATTTAGTAATTTAGCTGTTTCATTGTGCTGCGGAGATCTGTCACAGACAATGAAATTTTACCAATTCTCTAGTCTCATCTAGCCCTATTAACCCATTATGTTCAACATGTACAATAAGTCTACATGCACATACAGGTCAATGTGCATGTACAGTTATCCATATATTTTGTGCAATGCATGTACGGTACTAGACTTCCTATCTGTAGTCTGTATTTGAAGGGTACTACACCCAGACTCACTTTTAAAATGAATGCATGTACAGTCATTCACATAAACACATGTTTATGTGTACAGACATATGTATGCACATACAACAAAATGCCTGAATAAGGCTTATCTTCTCTACATTCTGGTATGCTGATTCAGTACACTCCAAAAAGATGAGCAGTAAAACAACAACAACCCTAATCTTAAAACAACTCAAATTATCTTAGGACCTACCAGAGAAATCACAGTCCTCTCTGCTTCTCAAGTTCCCTGTTATATTAATAGTAGCTGAAGTCCCCTGCAAAAGCAATTACATTTTAAATTCTCAATGTCCTCTTTCCTTCAGGTATAATGTGGAAAAAAATCAGTCAGCTAACAAACAATGCACAATAGAAAAAAGTTGGATGTATTCCATTGAAGAAAATATCCTTAGATGAAAAGCTTCTGGTTCTTCCACTTAAAAAATAATAATTTAAAAACAAGGTCTATAGAAGAATATTTTAGGCTACATATAGTTTTGGCTTGGTTCCACAAAATGAACTGTAGAATTGCCTCAATTTAATTACTACCCCATGAAGCATTCTGACAGCCCCAATGCAATGCTTAGCAAGCATTTTACCTCAGACAGCTTCAAGATGTATTGCAGCACTGAAATTACAATACGTACCATGACTTGTTCTGTCATCCCACTCTGGGAAAGCAGCAAGCTTGTCTCTTTAATAAGCTGTCTGATATACCACCCATTTCACCTGTAAAAACAGAGGTAAAATGTACGTAACTATAAGTTTGTATTCTAAGCGCATGTATAAAGCTTAATTGTTATAATATGTATGTATACATGTACAATATAAACATATACAAACACACTCAAAACTCCAGGGTTGCATGCTTTCATTAGTTTAACTGGTTGATTAATGAACTGAAGGTTCATTTGCTTAATAAGTAGGGGCCAGTTTAACTGATGGCTCTGCAAGTTAAGGGCATACTTGTTTGAGGATAAGTTGAGGCTCGTAAGTTACTGTAATAAAGCATGATAAAGAAAATGTTAAGAGATTCCTTCCAACGAGTAGTGGCTTTTGTTTATTAAATTGCAAAGTTCCTTCAGTACCTCAAAAGGCATCTATATGGAGCACTTGGTTATATGCCAATGTATTTAAATTTTATCAATTAATTGATTTATTTGTTGGTTATTTGAATCAACAAATTGATTTATTTTAGTCACTGGATACCTCCACATCAGATACTGAAGTAAGTGCGGAGACAAGATCCAAGTCGGCCTGAATACAAGAGATTTCCCCCCACAAAGAATTCATTAAACACATCACAGCGGGTAACAGATGGTTCCAAATTCTGATTCAAGGGAGGAGGGGCACATACTAGCCCTCTCACAACCCCGAACAACTCCGCCGGACGTGAACTTGCGGGTGCAATACGGGCAGAAAAGAATCGCTTCTTTGCCGCATGTATCGCCTGAGTATAGGTCTTCAAATGAGCTCTATGTTGCAGTCTGTCAGATTGAAGCCGAGTCTTTCTCCACCTGCGCTCTAGTCATCTACCTCGCCGCTTCAGCCCTCGTAGTTCTTCCGTATACCAAGGGAATACCAAGGGTTTTGAAGCGGGTCAGAGAGGATGCTTAGGAGCGATCATGTCTACCGCCCCGGTGAGTTGTTTGTTCCAATTCTCCACCAGGACATCAACAGGATCGCTGGCAGAGCCTATGTAGTTGGCAACCTGCATGGGCTCCAGGCGGGACTTCCAGTTGACCTGGATCCCTAGGTCCTGAAGGAGGGTCAACACATAAGGCCCTGCAGCCAAGATTGGGAAACCTCTAGTGGAGGTTTTACACACAGGGCTTCTACCACAAATCTCCTTCAGGAGAGTGTTTGTGCGTTCACACACTAGCCAAACATACCCCAAAGGGCTTTAATCCCTTCTTGCCTTAGTTACATTCCAAACCCATCCAATCATATAGCACTAAACATTCCTAAAACATACATCAACTCACATCTCTCCACAATCATTAACATGATATAAACACCTTCTAAAGCGTGGTGTAGTGGTTAGAGTGCTGGACTAGGACCGGGGAGACCCGAGTTCAAATCCCCATTCAGCCATGAAACTAGCTGGGTGACTCTGGGCCAGTCACTTCTCTCTCAGCCTAACCTACTTCACAGGGTGGTTGTGAAAGAGAAACTCAAGTATGTAGTACACCACTCTGGGCTCCTTGGAGGGAAAGCGGGATATAAATGTAAAAATAATAATTATTAAAAAATAATAATATACTCAATCCACTCATTAAAATTGGACCAAATTGCTGAAGTTACAGTAAAAAGTATATGCCCTATCTATACCTGGAATATTTAATAAATCATTAGACACCCATTGGTTGTCATAATGAACATTTAAAAATTATCACAGTATAATGGGCCCTTTCTCATGATCCAGGCAGGAGGGCATGCAGGGAGGAAGGCTACAAACGCTTACTTCCCCCTGCAGATGACCAGATCCCAGTTGCTGGGCATGTAGATTGCATGCTTAGACTATCAGCTGCTACCTCAGGCAGTGCAGAGTTGCAGAAGCCAGGACGTGTCATCCTGGCCCCCAGGAATCACACAAAACTTGCAAGTGTGCTGCCTTAGCCCTGTCTTGGCTGCTCATGTGAACAGCCTCATTAATTAATTGTACTTCATGAAAGAGATATAGGGTTAAGTCTATGAACAAAAGGCCATCAGTAGGTATTTCTGTAGGCATTATGCAGGAGAATGGTCCTTTCTGCATTGTTTACATATCGTTTATTAAGAGACATACATTTATTTTGTAATAAATGAAACAATGAAACGAAGGGGGCCCATTCTTTGTATTTGTTCTAGTACATAAATGAATGCTAGAGGCACTAATAAGTTCTGAATGTCGGCTATTCACTCATTACTGATTTGTTTCATTCAGAGTAATCAACGTAACCCTTGCAACCAGCCAAAAGGGAGGAAGGGAAAGAGAGGAGAAATGGGATGCTATAGGGAGGAGGGAAAGAGAGCAGAAAGTGAGACGGAAGCTGCAGTTGTCTAGAATTGTCTAGAACTGTGTGTTGCTCAAATGTTGTCTAGTCTTCAGCAGGATCCAACATTATGATAGAGCCGAGGTCCTCGGCCTTTGGTGTCGAGATGTTGGACTACAACTCTCATGGCCAAAGGCCACTGTGCCTGGGGAAAATGGGAACCTCTCAGGGTTGGGAACCCCTGTGATAGGGGATCCTGTGATAGGGCACCCCCTTTTGGGCACCTTCCAGGACCCCACTGCCTCATGAGGGCCCACCATCACTGACTGCTGAGCCCCTGCTGCTAAAATACAGCTGCAACAAAGATGTGTTGGGCCTGCAGTGTGGGATTTCCTATTCTGTGTCATGCACAGCAATAGCTACACCTTCTTCCTCATCCACTTGTATCCAGAGGGCAGTTGACACAGAACAGCTCCTCCTTGCTTGACTACAAAAGTTGACAAATAAATGGGGATTGCAAGGAACAAGTGTTGCTGCCTTCAGTTGTTTGCCTGTTAGTAAGAGTTGGTTCTTCAGTGTGCTGCCCAGAGGAACTAAGACAAGGTTGAAGCTCTTCCTACCTCTGCCTGCCCATCCTTTCCCCCTAAGCCATATGTGTGTGGAGAGTGGACTGGGGTAACTGGAACTGCCCCTTGAAAATGTTTAAACAGAAAAAGGCAGCATCTGCCCCTTGCAGCCTCCTCTCGCTTGCTCACCTTCTCTCTTTGTCCAGGCGGCTTCATAGGATTGAGTCCAGTTGCATTGCTCAGAGAAAACGAGTATGAACCATTGTTCTCTCATTCTCCAAGTATTCAAGGAGAGAGATCCAGGCTTTCTGGTACCAATCCCCTCTAATGTAGCATCCAGATGGAGAAAACATGGATGCGGGTGCAGTATGTATGTATGTATTTCTTACAGTACATTTTTATATCACCCAAAACGCAAGTTCTCTGGGTGGTTTACAAGACAATAAAAACAACCAATAAAAATATTAACACATGTCAAAAATTAAAATTTAAAACATTAAAACAATTAAAATACAATTAAAACAATAACTAATTAAAAGTCTGGGTGAACAAATGCATCTTGACTGCCTTTTTAAAGTTTGTAAGATATAGGAAGGCTCTTATTTCAGCAGGAAGTGTGTTCCAAAGCCTTGGGGCAGCAATGGAGAAGGCCTGTCCCCGAATAGCCACCAAATGAACCGGTGGCAACTGCAGATGAACCTCTCCAAGATAATCTCAATGGGCAGTGTGGTTTATAGCAAAGAAGATGTTCTCTTAAATACCCAGGGCCCAAGCTGTTCACGGCTGTATAGGTTATAACAAAAACCTTGTACTTTGCCTGGAAACCTATTGGCAGCCAGTGTAGATCTTTTAATAGGAGTGATACAGTCTCTCCTAGATGACGAGACCAACCTGGTTGCTGCATTCTGGACTAACTGCAGTTTCCGGACTACGTACAAAGGCAATCCCACATAGAGAACATTGCAGTAGTCAAGTCTGGAGGTGACCAGAAGATGTACTACTGTTCTGAGGTCATTTGTCTCAAGAAACAGACACAGCTGGCATATCAGCCGAAGCTGATAAAAGGCACCTCTGGCCACTGCCTCAACCTGGGACACCAGGGAGAGTTTTGTGTCCAGAAGCACCCCAAGACTGCATACCTGTTCCTTCTGGGGAAGTGTAACTCCATCCAGAACAGACAGATAAAAATCATCTCCTGAGTTCTGAACCCGCACAATAAGTACCTCCGTCTTATTTGATGAAGTTGACATGGAGAAATAGATTTCGGTGTCATCAGCATACTGATAACACCCTGCACCAAATCTCCTGATGATGTCTTCCAGCGGTTTCACGTAGTTGTTAAACAACATCGGAGACAATATGGAGCCCTGAGGGACACCATACCGAAGTTCAGTTTTTGAAGAGCAACAGTCCCCAAGGGACACCATCTGGAATGTGCCTGAGAGGTAAGAGTGGAACCACTGCAAAGCAGTGCCTCCCACCCCCAATCCCCTCAGACGCTCCAGAAGGATACTATGGTCAATAGTTTTGAAAGCTGCCAAGAGATCCAAAAGGACCAACAGAGTCACACTTCCTCTGTCAATTGCCAATTGGAGATCATCCATCAGGTCTCCACCCCATAGCCCACCTGAAAGCCAGTCTGAAACAGGTCTAGATAATCAGTTTCATCTAAGACTGCCTGGAGTTGGGAGGCCACCACCCTCTCAATTACCTTGCCCAGCAACGGAATGTTGGAGACAGGCCTATAGTTGCTCAACTCTGAGGAATTCAAGGCAGGCTTCTTCAGAAGTGGTCTACTAATTGCCTCCTTAAGGCAAGGAGGCATCCTGCCCTCCCTCAGAGAAGCATTTATGATCTCTACTAGGCCTTCTACAACAACCCCCCTGACAGATAGTATTATCCACATAGGGCAAGGGTCAAGAGAACAAGTGGTAGGCCGCATCGCTCCAAGCAGCTTGTCCACATCCTCACGAGTCACAAACTGAAACTGATCGAGCCTAACCACGTAAGAGGAGTCAGTTTGTGAAAGAATTTTGTGACAGTTTGCGACACAAAGACAGTTTGTGAAAGAAGCAGCCAATTTATTCATATGTACTCACCTTCTAGGCAATACAGCTGCGGCAACGGGGCCTAGCAAACCCAATCCTATCTGCTTCACATCCAGGGGTGGGGGGCAAGCAAGCAGATGAGCTGGCTGTTTCTGAAAGCAACCATAGCTTCATCTTGTTCAATCTGTGAACAAGTAGGTAGACTTTTCAAAACAGAAAGGGCAGACAAGCAGCAATGGCTGTTCCTTGTAGCCATCACTCCTAGACAACCAACCTCCCTGCTGGCTACCAAAAGATAGTGAGATATCTTGTGGAGATTCTGACTGCTCCTACAAGAACAGCTGCCCCTTCTCCTATTTGTCTCCACTCTTCCTCTTGTTGGTGGAGTAGAATTCTTGTTACTATGTATTTTTCTCTATACACTTATTTCCCCCATATAACAAATAGGGATCGGTCCGGACCTGGGTGGTCCAGATTGGGGGCGGGGGGTCGCTTTAAGAGCGGCAGGACGGTTTACTTACCCCTCCCGCCGCTTTCCGCCGTGGCGCCGTAATTAGTAGAGTAATTGGGGTGGCAGGATACCTCCCTGCCGCCCCTTCCTTGCTGCGGCTCTGCAAAGCTCCCAGTAATGCTTTGTGCGCGCGCACGTCAGTGATATGAAGCGCGCGCACGATGTGTGCGCGCACAAAGCATTACTCAGAGCTTTGCAGAGCCGCAGCGGGGAAGGGGCGGCAGGGAGGTATCCTGCCACCTCAATTACTCTACTAATTACGGCGCCACGGCGGAAAGCGGCGGGAGGGGTAAGTAAACCCTCCTGCCGCTCTTAAAGCGACCCCCCACCCCAGTGCCGGACCACAGTGTGGCGGTTCCGTGCACACCCCTAATAACAAACTCCTTGCTCATAGAAAGTACATGTCATAGAGGGAGTTCTAGCCCATCCTTCTACCTTATATACCAGTTTTCTATGTATATGGAGAAGACTCATTCATGTGAGCTTTTCACCTACAGATTGATGTTGCAGCTTGGATTTACCACCAGAGAGAAAACTATATTTATGATGGCAGCAACATTTTATTTTTGTTAAATGATGGCTCCAGCTTTCTATCAGCTATGGCTGATACGCCACCTGCGCCCATTTCTCAAGATCAATGACCTCAAAACAGTGGTGCATTTGTTGGTAACCTCCAGACTCGACTTCTGTAATGCGCTCTACATGGGGCTGCCTTTGTACGTAATATGGAAACTTCAGTTGGTTTAGAATGCAGCAGCCAGGTTGGTCTCTGGGTCACCTCGGAGAGACCACGTTACTCCTTTACTGATGGAGCTACACTGGCTGCCAATAGGTTTCCGGACAAAATACAAAGTGCTAGTTGGCTAAGCCCTAAATGGGTTAGGCCCTAGGTATCTAAGAGAGCATCTTCTTCACTATGAGCCCCACCGCCCATTGAGGTCATCTGAGGAGGTCCATCTCCAGTTACCGCCAACTCATTTGGTGGCTACACAGAGATGGGCCTTCTAGGTCACTTCCCCGAGATTGTGGAATGCGCTCCCTGCTGAGATACGATCCTCCCCATCTCTGGCAATTTTCAAAAAACACCTGAAAACCCATCTTTTCGCCCAAGCTTCCTGAGCTTCCTAAATTGTTTAGGTTTTAATCTCTGGTTTATTTTTTAATTGTTAAATTGTTTTAAGTTTTTTGAATATGTTTTTAACTTGGTTTATGCTGTTGTTAACCACCCAGAGATGAAAGTTTGGGGCAGTGTACACATTGGTTTGATAAATAAATACATAAATAAATGTCAAGTTCTTTTCTTTTTCTTTCTTTCTTTCTTTGTTTGGTGACAGGCAGATATAAGCCTACCACCTAAGTGAGAAGTAGGCATAAAATCCACTAAACATGATTGTAGCAATATAAAAAGAGCCACTAGTTGCAGGCTGGATATGTTGAACTTCGTGTAAAACTCCCTGGGCTGAGAGAGAGAAGCTACAGTTGGATACAGATTTGTAAAACTTTTACTTTGAGTAAAATATAAAGTTTATTTGGAAGGCTCAAAGTCTGCGTGATGACATCCATCCCCTAAAATAAAAAGTACAGCAGGAATAGATCATACCTACCCCACACCATCATATTTTTCAAGACAAGAGATTTCAAGATTTGTAAAAGCGTTTTCCATGTTCCTGTCAGGTAACTGAAAGCAAGGAATTCTAGTCTCCAAAATAATCCCCATAAAGAGAAACAGGATTCTGAATAAAAATAAAGAATTACTGATCACGCTCACAAACTATTATTCTGTGGTGGACACAGTATCCAGAGCCTAAGCTAGGCTTCTTTGAAATAACATATTTTCCTTTTATGTAAAGATAAAAAGCAAAGCTCTGAGGTCAGGGGCTATATGGGGGAAGCGCTAACGCATTTGTGTGCTTTGAAGTTCATTACTGCAGTGCGTATTAAAGCTAGTGGTAAACTGAACCTGCATATTCAGTATCTGTCTTCAGTATGGGTGGTACAGGGGTTTACCACAACACAACCCAGAAAGGCAAGTTTATTAGCATTGTAAGTGACAAATCTTTATTTTGCATGTTAACACTCTGTTAAAATATGGCATAACTAAGAAGAAACATATGATTTATGGATCCCTCAGGAAGACCTCTGTTTATAAATGTATCTTAAATAACGATAGACAGCAAGCCAGGATTAAGTGCTCCTCTTGCAGTAAAACAGAAATACACATAATGGTTTTTGTACTAGTGTGTTATGTCTGACAAAAGCAAATTTTGGTCTATTGAGTGCTCAACCTAACAGTGATGATTAATAACATACAGTGTCATTGCTCATTTTGAAATTGCTTCCATAGAAGCCAATCTAAAGAAATATGGTTTAATTCAGTAGTCTTTTACAAACTCGGTCTCAGGAATGACAAATGAGGGATTCAACCCGCTAATATGAATTTGCATGGTAACTGGCCTCTTGTAACACTTTGCTTCACAGTCCAAGACACAGTGAAACTGTGTGAACACAAATATAGAGGTATGCGTACGAAGCAGCATAACAATTTAAATAATTTAAAAGTCCTGTGGTGCCATCTTCAAAATGGGGCACAGCAACTTCATTCTTCTAAAAATGAACAAAAGAAGGCAAAAACTATTTTGAAAGAAGATTTTTTGTTTTGTTGTTTTAAGATGCTCCTGATGCGGAGTTCTAGAGAAATCAAACTAAGCAAATAAATTGCCATTAAAAACTATTATGATAAACCTCCTGCAAATATTTTATACCCACAGGTATAGAAAACTTTATATACCACAGGAAACAGCTAGTTTTTCAGGAGTCAAGGTTGGAATACTTGAAATACAATCTTTATCAATAGATAGGGATGTCTTTTCTTTTCTTTTCTTTTCTATATAAACCACTTTGAGAACCATTTTGTTGTTGAAAGCAGTATAATAAAGCTATCCCCTTCCCATAAAGGGCCTCTGAACCGGTTCCATGCATATCTCTACTAGTAAGGGCATTACCTCTCTGACCATGCTTTCTCTGTCCTCTGATTCCTCTTTGTTAGACTGATAGTCTTGGGTTTCATTCTCTCACCTAGAGAGAGAGACTTCCTTCTTCTCCCTTCCCCTCTTCCTATATAGCAGCAGGAATCCTCTTCCTAGCTAGCAGCAAAGAATGTAGGCCTTAATCTATCTCTCTGATGGATTTCCTAAATAAACTACTTTCCATGTTTCCAGACAATGTTAATTAGCAGTGTACTCCTTGCTGTACACTTGTGCTGCAGTTGGGGCAGAAAAAAAATCTCCCCTCCAAGCTCTCTAACAGGTTATAGGCCCAGAGAAAGCACCCAAAGCCAAAAAAAAAAAAAAAAAAAAAAGCCCACAGAAAGCAGTCAAAAAGGCACAGTAAGTAAGTGGAAGCCTGCTTGATTGGAGACGAGTTGCGGTCCACCCAGGAGATCCTCCTAAATGGCCAGAAAGGGAGAGATCCAGGAACCTACACATGGGAAAACACTGAAAGATTACCAACACATGAAGCTAGAAATGGCAGAAAAGCTGCAGAAGAAGAGAGATAATCTCTACATAAAAATAAAACTTGGACACTTGTGGAAATACCCGCTGGAAGAAAGTCAGTAGGATGCAAATGGTCTTCAAAACCAAATACAGTGCAGGAGACAACTTCAAAGGCTATCCTCTATGACATGGCTGCCTGGGTTACCCCTAGCAGCTCATGTTGTCTGGAGCGCTAGGAGAGTAACCCAACTTTTAAATTCAGCGTTTATCCAGGGTTAAGCGAACCTGTAGTTTGTGTAACCTTGGCAGGCAATCGTCTGAGTGATCGCTGCTGGGTTTAGAGGTTTCTCCTGGCCCATTGCGATTTCCGACAATGAGCTGAGGGGGAGAGGAGCCACCACGCTCGTAATGCGGGGCATCCTGGGATGCGAGAGGGAGCAGTCCCCCCACTCTCTGCTCTTGCCATTGCTGTGCTGCCGCTCGTGTGGGCGTGCAGCGAGGGGCAGCACAGCCACTGCTTGTCTGCCAGGAAAGGCAGGTGAGCTCCTACGTTCCCCACAGCCCTAGGAAACAGCGACTGTGGATTGTGAGTATAGCCTTATCGAGCACTACAAAGCCAGATTAGTAGCCAAGGAATACTCTCAAAAGTAAGGTGAAGACTATGATGAAACATTTGCACCCGTCATTAAGAATACTTCATTAAGAACACTTCTCAGCACAGCAGCAGCAAGAAAGATTCAAGTTGATCACCTAGATATGAAATCTGCTTTCTGCATGGAGAAATCAAGGAAGACATCTACATGGAGCAGCCACTAAGATTTGAAGAACCTTGAAAAGAGGTTTCTGTGCAAACTCCCAGAAAAGCAACTATGGCCTGAAGGAAGCTGCCAGAGCATGGAATGAAAAGCTAAACCAGATGTTACTCAAGGAGGGGTTCACACAAGGAAAGGCTGACCCCTGCCTATATGCAAGATTCAAAAATGACAGATGGGCTTGCATTTTGACTTACAATATGTTGATGACTTGATCATTTGCTATGAAAGGAAACAAGATAGTCCTGAGATTGTGGAGCACCTGAACAAAGAAGTAGAAGTGAAAGAACTAGGAAGCATTTCCTATTATCTTGGCATTCAAATAGAAAGAGAAGAGGAGGTAAGTTACCCTCTCAACCAGAATCAGAAGATAAAGGATCTCCTAGAATTATCTGAAACCAACAGAAGCCAATGAGGTCAGTATACCTGAAGCAAGATAAGACAGTGAGCCATTGCCAGACAACTGTCTATACAGAACAATTGGGAAACCTCTGTACACAGCAACAGTCACATGGCCAGACAAAGCTGCAGCAGTGGGAATTCTGAGCAGAAGAGTAAGTGCACCAACCAAGAATGACTGGACTGCAGTCAAACGGCTGGGAAAATACTGGATAGGTACCATACATTTTGAACTCATGATACCAGAAAGCAGCAACCCCAGACTAGTAAGATACATGGGAAAAGATTGGGCCGAAGACAGAACTGATTGCAAGTCTACAAGCAGATACCTGTTTTTCTATAGAGACAGAGTCATCAGTTGGACTAACCGGAAGCAATCGCTTGTTGTGCTTTCCACAGAAGCAGGGTGCATATCAGCTGGCCAAGCATGTCAAGAAGCCACATGGCTATACAATTTACAGTGGAATTGGATTTTGGAATTGGACTTTGGAATTGATGAGCCAAAGCCAACTGAGATGTTTGAGGACAACCAAGGGTGCATCCAACTCTCTCTACTGGAGAAGACTATGTCTTGAACAAAGCACATAGACACAAAGCACCACTATGTTCAAGAGGCACAAGACAGTGGGCTAGTTAAACTGAAGTACTGCCCAACTCAATACATGATAGTAGATGGGCTGATCAAGCTGCTACCAAAAGACCAGTTCCAGATTCTTCGAGAGAAGATGAGAGTTGTGCATTGGTGCACAAGATGATGAGAAGAGGTGTTGGAGATGCAGCTCTTGATGTAATCAACTCTTAGCACCAACAACCCTATTGATACTAGAGCCATTAGGGTAGAGCCAGCCAGTAAGGCATTCCTTCTCTGACCATGCTTTCTCTGTCCTGATTCCCTTTTGTTAGACTGATAGTCTCAGTTTTAACTGTCTCACCTGGAGAGACTTCCTTATCCCTTCCCCTCTTCCTGTATGTAGCTAATAGTAAGGCATGTAGGTCTTATCTATCTCTCTGATGAATTTCTCAAATAAACTACTTTATTTAGAACTTTAACTCCATGTCTCCAGACAATATTACTTAGCAGTGCTCTTCTTACGTATGCACTTGTGCTGCAGCTGGGATAGATAAAGAAATCTCCCCTCTATGAGTCCATGCATGCCTAGCAGGAAATGACACTCTTGAACAGGCTCATGAGCATCCAGGGGAGTTAACGATCAAGTCTACAAGGCCTCTCCTGTCTCTAGTGAGGGCTCCCTGCAACCAGTTTCCCTCACAAGAGTAGGTTGGCTTTGGAAGAGATGAGGAACTAGCAGGGGAAACTAGCTAGCAGTGGAACTGCAGGAGAGGCAGAACTGCAGTGAAAGCAGCAGATGCATTATGAACCAGGCCCAAATTCAGAGGGAACTGGGCTCAGCTCTTAATATGAAATGGAATCAAAACTGGAGAGTTAATTTCCAAACTAGCTGACCAGGCACAGAGCATCTGGCCCCTAGTTCTCCACCACCTCGTCCCACCAGTCAACTCCTCAGGCCGGTGTAGCTTTGCCTGCTGACTGGCTGCCTCCTCACACCGGGGGGATTTGCCCACCCGCCGGCTGCCTCCTCAGGCCGGCATAGCTTTGCCTGCTGGTCGGCTGCCTCCTCAGGCCGGCACACCTTTGTCCGCCCGCTGGCCACCTCAGGCCAGCGCAGCTTTGCCTGCCAACCAGCCGCCTCCTAATGCCTCCTCTGCGCCCGGGCTCCACCACCCACCCAAAGCCTGGAACTCTTGCGCATGGTGCAGCCACTGTCACAAGTGTTCTGCCACACATCCCTGTGCATCCCCAGCAGCACATCTTGGAGAATTAATTATGGAGAATTAATAATGGAGAATTAATTTAGACTGAATCCAGACAAAACGGAGGTAATATTGGTCAGTAGGAGAGCCAGGCGGGATGAGGAGATTTTACCGGTTCTGGATGGGGTTGGACTCCGCTTGAAGGAGCAAGTACACAGCTTGAGCATACTACTGGACCCGGCTCTGCTTTTGGAAGCTCAGGTGGAGGCGGTGGCCAGGGGTGCCTTTGCACGGCTTCGGCTAATGCGCCAGCTGCGTCCCTTTCTTGAGAAGGCAGATCTGGCCACAGTTACCCATGCCTTAGTCACGTCACGGCTGGATTACCTCAATGTGCTCTACGTGGGGCTGGCCTTGAAGAATATCCGGAAACCGCAGCTTGTACAAAATGCGGCAGCTAGGGTTCTGTCTGGAGCTGCCCGGTGTGATCACATCACACCTATTTTGAAAGAGCTGCACTGGTTACCACTGTGTTTCCAGGTCCAATTCAAGGTGCTGGTTTTGACCTTTAAAGCCCTTAACGGTTTGGGCCCGGGATACCTGAGGGACTGCCTGCTCCCAAGGGTTTCTGCTGCTTGACGAGATCATCTGAGGAGGTTCTGCTCCGGGTGCCAACAATGAGGGAGGCTCGGTTGTCGTGCACGCGGGGCAGGGCCTTCTCTGTTGCCGCCCCCAGGCTTTGGAATGCTCTCCCAGTGGACATTTGCTCCTTGGACTCCGTCACAGTTTTTAGAAAGCTGGTTAAATCTTGGCTATTTATCCAGGCCTTTACATTATTGTTTTATTGCTGCTTCTGTGTGTTTTTATCCGTGTATAGTTTTCTGTGTTTGTATATTATAATATCAAATTTGTTTTTATATTTTTAGCTAAATACTTTAAACTCATTTTTATTATGTGTTTTAACTTTTGTAAACTGCCTTGGGATTGTTTTTAATGAAAGGTGGTATATAAATCTAACAATAAATAAATAAATAAATAAATAAATAAATAAATAAATAAATATTCCTCCATTTCCAAATACCTTTCCATCCCTACCTAAAAAAATATGGTGTAAGCCATTACTGATTGTTCTTTCCAGTAGCCCTACATGCATCCTGATTTGTGTCTAGTACCTAAAGATGCTAATCAACATAAGTCTGCAGAACTTCTCCTATTTGTAATGTTATAAAAATTCAGACTGGTGGGGGGGGGGATTTCAGCAGACCCAGCCTCCCCTCCCCCATTTCCTTCTTTTACTAGCTGAATAACTCAACTGGTCCATTTTCCAAGATTTTGTGTCATTTTGATTGGTCCTAATAAATGAATTAATAAATCGTGGTTTTGTGCACACAACATGAAGATCTGTGATGGTAGTAATAGTTGTAGTAGGTTTTTTTTTATTTTTATTTAAAACCAGCCTCTTACAGACAAATACTCAAGAATTAAGCTGCGTAGACTTGTAGTTTATCTATTTGTCAAACATATAACTACCTTTCCAGAAGCTCAAGGCAATTAACAATTAGTATCAAAAACAATCAATCAAAACAAGAGTGGACATTAAAAAAACATTTAACTTTGAAATACAATTGAATTGAAATCTAAGCAATCAAAACCAATTAGCACCAGAATCACACATCCAGAGCAACATGAAAATGCTAAAATGTTTGTTATGTGCATTTTTTTTCAGGTGCTTAAGTATTATTACCACTAACGCCAGTTATTGGTCATGATGTGCAGCACTCCACTGACATTAGGGACCCACCAGGGGTGCTGCACAACTTGAAAGGCAGCCCCAACAGTATAGTATGATGGGCTGCTGCAGAACGCCTTAATATAACTTCCAGGCAGCAGCACAGCACTTCTTCCATTGGAAACAAACACTTTACTGTCAGAATCCCTAGCTGTAGTTGAAGAGTCTGGGAATCTTACATTTTTCAAAACCCATAGCATTCAGGATTTCATTTTAATTTTTATTAAATTATGTATATCCCACAATTATCATTGCATGTAAGGGATGTTCAAGATAGCTATAGGTAAGAAGCACATCTTGAAGTGTGCCTGGACAATAATTTGCAGCCAGTGCAGCTTACCGAGCACAGGTGTAATATTCCCCATAGCTAAAGACTGACTGGAAGCTTATGAGTAGTAGTTGGTAGGGCATAATTACAAAAACAAATATTTAAGAGACAGAAATTCTTGAAATTAACATTACAGAGAGCATGGAAATTTACATATATAAGAGAATAATGAATTATGCTTTTCCAAAAACGTATTGTCTCTAGGGTGACAACTGGAATATTGGTTTAATACTAGCTTTGATAGAGTTGGATGTTGAATTCTTCACATAACACAAAAATAGGAACTTTACTACGCAAGGACTGGAGAGAATCACTTTTTGTATTGATTTATTATTTTATGAACCTACCTTTCAGCCCACTGTGAATCCCTAGGACACAAACAACTACTTCTAGATGTTTCAGGATGTGACATAGAGTAGAAGAGTGAGTGACTCAGGCTTCTTCTTGCCATGCTTCCACATATCATCTGAAGCCCAGAGATTCACATATCGCTCTAGGAGAGAT
This sequence comes from Hemicordylus capensis, assembly GCF_027244095.1. Lineage (NCBI taxonomy): Eukaryota > Metazoa > Chordata > Lepidosauria > Squamata > Cordylidae > Hemicordylus > Hemicordylus capensis. The sequence goes on along the minus strand of NC_069657.1, from coordinate 322,709,550 downwards.
GTGTGTGCTCCTCGTGTTTCATGATACAGAGAAAACGGGAGGTATGCAGTTTTGCTTTTGAGCCTGTTTGAAATCACATTATATTTCAAATGTTATTCTTAAGTTATGTGTAATTATTTCCCCTGTTAACTGGGCAAAGAGGCACCTTTTACTGTGGTGGTTCTCTGTATTTAGCGGGGGGAGAGTAATTGGCCCTATCCACCCCCAGCACAGTACCTCCAGTGACTGTTGCTGGTGTCTGTCTTGTGTTTTTTTAGATTGTGAGCTCTTTGAGGACAGGGAGCCATCTTATTTATTTATTATTTCTCCGTGTAAACCGCCCTGAGCCATTTTTGGAAGGGCGGTATAGAAATCGAATTAATTAATAATAATAATAATAATAATAATAATAATAATAATAATAATAATAATATGTAAACATAACTGAGATTGATTAACTAACAAGTTTGCAAATCAAGTTTGGGATCTGTAACTGCAACTTGAATTGTAATATGGCATTATTTATTTAAAATTTGAACACAAGTACCTGTATACAATGGCTACGAATGCATCACTGTATTTTGCATCTTACATTTTATAGAGCAAACCCAATAGCCAAATTTTCATTATCTGAAAGCCCTTCTGAGCTATGTAGTTCTCTTCCCTGTCCCATGGCCTCATATCAATAGCCCTTTTCAATCATTCACTACCCACAAATACTGTGTGCAGCATGGCGTACAGCAAGTTCTTTCTGACCTATATGTTCATTCTAATATCTGCAAAAGGTTCCAGTTTGTGCCATGGTACAGTATACACATGGACCATGTACAGACATTGAGGATTAAAGTCCATAGTTCAGGAGCAAAGTTTGACTGCCACGCCCTGTTTGCAATTTCAGTATCTGCAAATACTGAATATTAAATCCCATTTTTACAGCCATGTGATCTACAAACATTTGTATATTCTCTAAATAATTCAGATATAAATGAAGTGTCATATGAAACTTGAATACGTACTTCAAGGTAGCATAAAACTACAAAGTTTAGGGCTGAAAGATAATTTTAATGTGTGTAAGTGCACACAAGAATTTTAAAAATGTCTGTAATAATTCATTGCGGTATGATTCCTAACTTAGAAGAAATAATGACTGGACTGATTTGGCACACAAATTGGTAAGGTTAGATTGATTTGATGTTGTGGGTGGGCCTTTCTGTTCTTCTGAAGTAGCAATGTTTTTATTTAAAGGATAAATTGGATTTCAGGGCATGTGTGATATACAGCAATTTAAAATTATTGGAGTTCTTCATATTGTTAAGTGTGCTTCAGTCTGAAAGAGTGACGCTTTCCTACAAATGCCAGGTAAATTGCTCTGTAAGTCCAGAATCCCTGATTACCTCAGAATTGAAATGCTTACAGAAACGCTGAAGTGTTCTAATAATTTTACAGCTCTTTATGATTCGTGTGCCTAGAACCCCAGTCATTTCTAAATCGAAGTGCTCTCATTATTTTGAAGTTTCATGTGCCGCATAAAACGATTTAAGATTATTTTCTGGCTTTTCATATCCCCCCCCCCTATTTTTTAAGAAGGGGGGAAAGCTTGGGCCTTTTCTAGTGTGTTTTAAGAGATTACAAATGGATTTAAGCATTCACTATTTAAAATGGAAATTGAAACAAATTCCCTCAAAATACTGTGATGATGGCTGAGGAGAGGAGAGGAATTGAAGCAAAAGAAGAAGAAGACGAAGCACAGAAAAAAGAAAAGAAGTACCTCAGAAGCACAGGAAATATAAAAAGTACAAGATTATCAATGATCCTTGCCAGGAAAAGTGAGAGGAACAAGAAATATATTGTCACTGTACAGATGTGGACAAGGTGAAGTGGGGAGATAATGAAAGTTACAACAAACTGTGAAATAGAAGAAAGATGCAGTTCTATTTAGTCTTGGAAGGTAGAAAATGGCAGACATAGAAGATCCATGCAACATTTCCAAATCTCCTTTTTAAATCCTGTCATTGTATTATAGGATTTTAGAGGAAGGTTCACCTTAAGTTGCGCAGCTGGCAAATGCTTGACTAACAAGCAGAAGGTTGCCGGTTTGAATCCCTGCTGGTACTGTATTGGGCAGCAGCGATATAGGAAGATGCTGAAAAGCATCATCTCACACTGCACGGGAGGAGGCAATGGTAAACCCCTCCTGTATTCTACGAAAGAAAACCACAGGGCTCTGTGGGCACCAGGAGTTGAAATCAAATTGACGGCACACTTTATACATGGCCTCTATTTTGTCTCTAACAATTAACTCTCAATCTCTTATATTAATTCTCCTGGGTGTGCCTTGGAATGTGCGTCCCAGAGCCCAGCTGATTGGCTGGGTGGCGGACACGCCTGATTGGCTGAGGCGCACCCAGGAGGATTGGTTGCCGCCGCCGCGGCTCAGCCATGGAGGCCAGAGGTGGCGGGCCGGCCCGGCCGCGGATGGAAGGCCCAGGAGTGGGAGAATAAGGTGGCAGGGGGGCAAAAGTGGCAGTGGGGAGGAGAGGTGGCTGGTCCCGGAAGCAGAGACTGGGGCAGAAGCGGGGGGAGAGGTAACCGCCAGCCCCAAAGAGTGCACAGATGCTCTGTGCGGCGTTGGCTAGTATATTTTAATATCGTTATCTTTAAATGCTTATTTGACAGTTTATTCATCATTCATTCAGGGATTTTTAAAATTTGTTTATATAAAGAGAGTTTCTAAATTAACTAGGTGCTTTTTCAAAATGGGAGAATGGTTCACATACTATATTGTACAATTGCCACAGGGCAGGGTTTGGACATGTTTTGAACCAGCATCTTTGGCTCCAGCAGCTCATCAGACTGAATTCTCAGGGACTTATTAAGTTTTGTGTCAAGACAATAAGGCTATTCACACAGCGAGCAGGTGGGAGGGTAGGCTGCGATGAACTTCCCTTTCCCCCACCCCTAGACCATTCTTCTACGTTGGAGGGACAAGCGGATTGTGCTCCCTAGAGGAAAGGATAAGAATCTTGCAACTGTTTATGTTTGGGAGAATGATTGGGAGTGACAGAAGAAAGTTTGGGAGTGACAGAAGGTGCAAAATGCAGTGGCAAAACTTTGTCAGCTGCATTGGCTGCTTGTAAACTCCTAAGCACAACTCAAGCTATCTTATATTCCCTGGATGGCCAGGTTTGCAAGTACTGGTCTCTAGGGGATTCTGCCAGTGGGTTCTAGGTGCCTCATAAGGAGTGAGGCTTCAAAAATGGACACCTTTGGACACTCCAAAAATGAACACATTTAAGAGCTGCAGTAGAGCATACTTGTTTGTAAAGTTTGGATTATGATTTTTAGTATGCTTTTTTTATTCTTGGGTTTGATGTTCAAACTAAGTATTATCTTGTGGCCAGCAGACTAAAACAAATTTGATTTGGTTTGTGATGCTCTACCTTCCTGGAGAGGTCTACCACAGCTTGACTTTGCTGCATTTTAAGAGGTATGTAAAATAAAAACCTTTCTGTTTTAGCAGGAGTTTGCTTAATATTACATGTTTTAATTGATGGGTTTAGGTACTAATTGACATGTAGCAAAATAATGATTTAGACTGCTAGGTAGCATACTGAAGTCTAGGACCCCCATGGGAATGTTCTCTGAAGTGATATTTGTTCCATGCACAGGGCTAGCAAGACAGGCGGAGCTTAGGGGTCCCTATGTGTGGATGAAACAGTGGTGTCAGGAGGAGGGGTTTAGATTTGTTAGGCACTGGGATACATTTGGGGGCAACCAAAACCTGTACAAAAGGGATGGGCTCCACTTGAACCAAGATGGAACCAGGCTGCTGTCGTAAAATCAAATAGGTCACAGAGCAGCTTTTAAAATGATGCCTGAGGGGTTGCCCACAGGAACTGTGTGGTATCTTGTTTGGCAAGCAAAATCCCCTAACGTGAGAAGGTGCAAACATTTCAGATAAACCAGAAGAGTTTAGAGCCTTAAACCAGAGTAGTAGAGCAGATGGAAACACAAGACAGCTGGTCAAAAAGGAAAGGGAGCAAAAGTAAGGGAGATAGCAGATGCTGGTCAAGTAAGGGTGATAGCACACGCCAACGCCAGGCAAGAGACTCAGCGTTAGGTGTTTATATACACCAGGGAGGTGGTTGGGCCATTAGACAATGAGGGAGTGACAGGGATTATTAAGGAGGATATGGAGTTTTCAGAGAAGCTAAATGAGTTCTTTGCATCTGACTTCATGGCAGAGGATACTGAGTATATACCTGTTCCTGAACCAGACTTCTCAGGGCAGAGGGTAAAGAAGTGAGTCAGATAGAGGTGACAATAGATGACGTTCTAAACTGTCTGAAAAAATTAACAACTAGCAAATCACCAGGGCCAGACAGCATCCATTCAAGAGTCCTTAAAGAACTCAAATGTGAAATTGCCAAACTCCTTGCTAAAATATATAACTTATCCCTACAATCAGGCTCGCTGTACCGAAGGACTAGAAAGTAGCCAATGTAACACCAATTTTCAAAAAGGGATCCAGGGCCAATCTAGGAAATTACAGGCCAGTTAGCTTAACATCTGTTCCAGGCAAATTGATGGAAAGCATTCTCAAGGATAAAATTGAAAAGCACTTAGAAATAAGAACAGGCCCTGCTGGGGGAGAACCAGCATGGCTTCTGCAAAGGTAAATCTTTCTTCACCAGCATTTTAGAGTTCTTTGAGAGTGTCAACAGGTGTGTGGATAAGGGTGATCTGGTTGGCATAGTATACCTGGACTTCCAAATAGCTTTCAACAAAGTTCCTCATCAAAGACTCTTGAGAAAATTTAGCAATCATGGGATAAGGGGAGAGATACATGTGTGCATTGGTAACTGGTTGAAGGACAGGAAATAGATGGTGGGTATAAATGGAAAATTTCCACAATGGAGGGAAGCAAGAAGTGCGGTCCCCAAGGGATCTGTACCGGGACCAGTGCTTTTGAATTTATTCATAAATGATCTAGAAGTTGGGGTAAGCAGTGAGGTGGCCAAATTTGAAGATGACACCAAACTATTTAGGGTAGTGAAATCCACAACAGATTGTGAGAAGCTCCAAAAGGATTTCTCCAAATTGGGGGAGTGGGTGACAAAATGGCAAATGCAGTTCAACATTGGCAAGGGTAATGTGTTGCATATTGGGGCAAAAAACCACAACTTCACATATATGCTGATGGGATCTGAGCTGTCAGTGACTGATTAGGAGAGGAATCTTGGGGTTGTGGTGGACAGGTTATTGAAAGTGTTGACTCAATGTGCGGCAGCTGTGAAAAATGACAATTAGGAAAGGGATAATTAGGAAAGGGATTGAAAATAAAACTGCTAATATTATAATGTCCTTATACAAAACTATGGTGCAGCCACACATGGAATACTGTATACAATTCAGGTCACCATACCTAAAGAAGGACATTGTAGAATTGGAAAAGGTGCCAAAGAGGGCAACCAAGATGATCAGGGGACTGGAGAACCTTCCTTATGAGGCAAGGCTACAACACCTGGGGCTTTTTAGTAAAAAGACTACTGCGGGGAGACATGATATAGGTCTATAAAATCATGGATGGTGTGGAGAAAGTGGATAGAGAGAGAGAAATTTCCCTCTCACATAACACTAGAACCAGGTGTTATCCCATGAAATTGATTTAAGAAATTTAGAACCAACAAAAGGAAGTACTTTTTCACATAATGCATAATCAACTTGTGGAACTCTCTGCCACAAGATGTGGTGACATCCAACCTGGATGGCTTTAAGAGGGGTCTGGATAACTTCGTGGAGGACAGGTCTATCAATGGCTACTAGTCGGAGGGCTATAGGCCACCTACAGCCTCAGAAGCTAGATGCCTCTGAATACCAGTTGCAAGGGAGTAACAGCAGGCCCTCAGCTCCTGTTGGTGGGCTTCTCAGCAGCATCTGGTGGGCCACTGTGTGAAACAGGATTCTGGACTGGATGGGCCTTGGGCCTGATCCAACAGGACATTTCTTATGTTCTTATATACCAATGCCAGAAGCCTCCAAGACAAGTTGGGTGATATGGGAGTGCTTGAATGCTAATGAAAACATTGATATAGTGGGCATAACTGAAACCTGGTGGAATAGTGAGAACCACTGGAACACTGTTATTCCTGGATACAGACTCTACAGAAAGGACATGGAGGGGATGATTGGGAGTGGGGTAGCACTGTATATTAAAGAAGGGATAGAATACAAGCTAAAAAAAAAAACTAAGAGGACCAGAGTCCTCCACAGAATCATTATGGGTGAGAATATGAGGAACGAAAGGAAATGTGTTACTAGGCATGTGCTATTGCCCTCTAGATCAAAATGCTGAGAGTCACCTGGAGTTGGAGAAGCAAATCAGATGGGCATCAAAGAGAGACAGAGCTGTAATAATGGGTGACTTCAATTATCCTAATATAGACTGGGCAAATTCATATTTGGGTATTGACAGTGATGCCCAATTTCTAGACATGCTAAATGACTGTGCCTTAAAACAGTTGGTTGTGGAATCAACTATAGAGATAAGGCTACCTTGGACTTAATCCTGAGTAGTGCCCAGGACCTTGTGCAAAATGTCATAGTTTTAGAACCATTGGGGAATAGTGACCATAGCGTGCTCCAGTTCAGCTCATATGCGAGTGGAGCACTGCCAAGGAAATCCAACACAGCTGAATTGGACTTCAGAAGAGAAAACTTCTAAAAAATGAGGAGACTGGTAAAAAGGAACCTGAAAAGGAAAGTCAGGGCCAAATCACTCCTGAAAGCATAGAACTTATTCAAAACCAACAATAATAGCAGCTCAGTTGGAATATATACCAAGAAGGATGAAAGGTACCACCATGTTCAGGAGGACACCAACATGGCTAACAAGTAGAGTCAGGGAAGCTACAAAAGGGAAGAAGACTTCCTTGAGAAAATGGAAATGCATCCCAAATGAAGAGAACAGAAAGGAATATAAACTCTGGCAAAGGAAATGCAAGGAGAAAACAAGGGATGCAAAAAGAGATTTTGAGGAGCATATAGCTAGAAGTGTCAAGGGGCATAACAAAAACTTTAAATATATCAGAAGCACTTTTAAAAGGTGGTAGCTCTGCAGTTTCTGGCATATATGTCATCTTCCTGGATCTTTTTGAAATGTTTGAGACTTGACAAAAGTTTCCAAATCTCCCTAAGTAACTGGTTACCTACATCATCCTACCTTTTCAAACCTCTAGCAAATTAAGCCTTCTTCTACATGTCCTATGGGAAACTCAGAAAGGTGGTATTTCACAAAAGGTGCAATGGTTAGCTTTTCATTATCAATACAGGATTCCTTTGAGTTCACTGGCAGACACACAGAACAAACTGAATTTTTGCCTTTGTTTGCAAGACATCTGTATCGGTCTTGGGCTATAGACATTTTGTGCACTGCACTTTCTGATCTGCCAAAGTTCATTTCAAATGAGTGCTATTGAAGCTCATGTCTTCCTGAAAGTTATGCCTGAATTCAGTATGTAGTGTTCCTCTTTAAAACTGCTCGAGCACATTTTAATAATGCTAAGATTTAATTTTTATGTTCACACCTCATTGAGATAAATGGTATGGGGGAGAGGTGAGTCCCCACCTTTTCCACAGCTGCTTAGCTGTAAAAAAAATTGTGCAAGAATAGGCTGACAAAGCAGTAACAGCACATCTGTTTAAACTGTGACAGCTGTGTCTTTGTGACAATTAAAAAGTTAGGAATGTCACCACGTAAGGTAAGAATTCTGAAGATAATGTGAAAAATACATATACCTCAATCTAACAGGTGCATGACAAAATTCAACAACCAAAGCAGTGCAGATAGTGTTTAACTACTACATAATATTTTGCTACCATAATGTTGCCTGTTTGGAGATCCCATAAGTGATATAATAAGTGATATAATATAGCTATATTATAGCTATCTCTAGAATCGATGCTAAACATCAGTTGGTCTCATTGCGGATTGCAAGTCTGTCATGATGATTCAAATATAACGCACAAATGTGTATTGTTCCCAGACCCTTTTCATGACCATGGACCCAATTTGTCTGTAACGCTTATCTGGGCTTTGTCCACATCCCTTGAGTAACTATAATTAACAACATTATTATTGGTATTTCAGGGAGGTGTTTTTTTCAAGCCCACCTTTTTATCCACAAAAGAATTGAAGCGCAAACCTTTCCAGACCTATGACAGAAGCACACATAACTTATGCTGCACTATTTTAAACATATATTTGCTCACAAATGTCCTCTGTTTCTTGATTAAACAAGAGAAATGTCCTTGACATGGCACACACAGACTTTTGTCTCTTGTTCAATATTTAAGGTAAAAGTACAAATAACTATCATTATTAGAGGAAAATTCATTATAACATTTCAAAGTGTAATGTATCTTTTATAAGAATTGATAAGGAGGAGATAACAGTGTAATTCTTTTCCATTTTGTAAGATTACTAATACAATTTTGTTATTTAAAATGTATAAACAAGACAGCATTGGGGCATCTTGGTTGCATACATTAGGCGTAAAACACATTACATTACAAATTTCAGTATCTACTGAACTTGCTTACATAAATTAGGCTTCTACTTAAAAAGGCATTTCCATTTCTACGGCTTATTTTGTAACAGCAACAGATTCCATAGAATACACACAATTTTGCAATTGCCCTTTTCTCTCCATATTGAGGTGATGGCCACAATCTACCCATATATCCAAGCAGGGCTCACGCACTGTCAGAAATGGCTGGAGAAAACTAAAATGTTCACAGAGGTGCACTTGGGTAATTTTGGAGCCTGGACCTAAAGGCCTTTGGAGGAACACGCCCCCACCCCCGGCACGGCTGCAAGTTAAGCATCATCCCCCTACACACACACACGACAAACACAATATTTTTTATAAAACGTGGGTTTTTACGGCACAAACAGCAACTGAACTCACAAGAATGTAATAATATAAAACAGGTATATTTATGCAAATATGCAGTAGCAGAAACATTTGAACATGTATCTTAACATATTCCCATCCCACATATTTCTTTCCCCACTCCCCCCTCTGTCTCTAAAGCACCCAGCACAGGTCAGAAACATTTGGTCACCCGGCACTGTGCAGGCCAGCGGCAACCACACCACCCAGGACAGACTAAAGAGGATTTGGGCCCTGGGGGTGCGGAGGCCCTGGACTTTGGCCCCGAAGTCCAGGGGTAAGAGCGCCAATGAGTGTTCGTGTGGAGCTTCATCAAGCCAGACTGTATCAGAATCCGTAATCCAGGGAAGGGAGAATGCTCTGAGTACTGCTTCACAATAAGCAATGTGTGCCTTGTACATATGAAAAGCACTGGATCTAACTCCACGTTGCCAGAAGAACTCAAAAGCAAATCTGTTAGTGCAGCATGGAAAGAGGAAGAAAGCAGCTCACTGAAGTTCTGACCTATAAGGAGCAGTGTTCCTACATACAAGAAAACCAAGATGAACCACCCTGAGCCATTTTTGGAAGGGCGGTATATAAATCAAATAAATTAATTTAAAAATAAATTAACAGAACTAGCTGAACCCACGCAAAGCATCTGTGCGCTATGACTTTGTTGCTCTCCTTGCCCCCTGCCACAGTCCCTGCTTTATTGCTCAGTATCTGACAACCACTCTCAGCTGCCCACTGCTCGCTCACTCACTGGCCTCCTGCTTCCACTCGCTCACCCCCTCCCCTCTCGCTCACTCCCTCACCCTCTACCCACTCCTCTTCCCTATCTGCATATGGAATCCCCACTGCTCAATCAACATGGTGCTTCTACTCTGTTACCTCCAATTGGTAAAGCACAGTGTGAGCGGGGCTTACCACATACAACCTTAGCGAATTATATATATAGAATAGAATAGGAGAATGTCCTTACACTAGACTGGGTGATAAGTGAATAAAATGAGATGAGCCTCTCCATGATACTTCAACTTTGGTAAAGAAATCACAATTCAGATGATGTTGAGATAACGTTTTTATCTCACCCTGCTGAAATAAGGGGGTTTTGTTGTTGTTTGTTTGTTTATTTTAAAGAGAGATGCAGGAGAAAGCAATGGCACTGAAATCTCATTAGTATCTTGAAGCTCCATATGAAGACCTATCTCATCTGAGAAGCATAAATATCAAGCCACATATATAAAACAGTCTTTGTTGTCTGTGGGTAAAAGGATAGCTTCATCACAGGTATCCATCATGATTGGGTTAGGAAGACTTTAGCCAGATAAGTGGGTATGAATCGCAAATATTCAGAGTAGCCAAAAAATGTGTGTCTTCCTTTCTGCTATATCCTCCAGTCCCTTTGTGTGGAGTGCCTTCAATCCATCCTAACTTGAGGAGGGCTCAAGTATTAGGTCCCAGCCTCATTCTCTCATGGTCTACAGCCTCACTATCTAGCCAGTCATGGGATCTTCCCATCTGCCCTTCTATCCTGTCTTCTTGCCTCAAGGCTTCACGCACATGCACCAACCACTTCCGGTCTGATGCTGACCAGGGTGGCAAGAGGGTACATTGTCACCCCGCCCCAATGATTTTCAGCACAGCGCTGCCAGGGCAAATGCGGTGGGTGGGGGTAAGAGCACCTTCCCTCCTGCTTAAAGGTAACCCCCCCTCCCTCCTTCTGAACTGGCCAAACTGCCGGACCAGTTCGGAGGTCCAGAAAAGGGCCTCCAAACCAGTTCGTGCACATTGCTAGTATCCACGGGACATCCTGGAGATCAATCTCGCAGCAGCCACTTTGGGACTACGTACAATTGCCGCATCCGGACTATGTACAAAGGCAGTCCCATTTATAGTGCATTGCAATAGTCAAGCCTGTAGGTTACCAGCATATGCACCACTGCCTTAAAGTCACTCACTTCTAGGAAAGGGCACAGTTGGTGAACCAGTCAAAGCTGATAAAAAGCACTCCTGGCCTCTGCCTCCACCTGAGGTATCAAGGAGAGGGCTGAGTCCAGAAGTACTCCCAAACTGCAAACCTGTTCCTTATGGGGGAATGCAACCCCATCCAGAACATGCATATCTATCCCATTTCCCAAAGTACAGCTTCCTACAGTGAACACTTCCATCTTGCTTGGATTCAGACTCAGTCTGAATGAAAAGAAGATGGAAGTGTTCACTGTAGGTTCCCCTTCATCCAGCCCCTTACTGCCTCAAGGCAGGCATTTAGGGAAGTTATGCCATTGCCTGATGAAGCTGACATGGAGAAGTAGTTTTGTGTGTCATCAGCATACTGATAATACTCTGCACCAAATCCCCTGATTATTTCTCCCAACAGTTTCATGGAGATGTTAAAAAGCATTGGAGACAATATGGAGCCCTGCAGGACTCCATACCATAGCTCTTGTTTTGAAGAGCAACAGTTTCCAAGCTACACCTTCTGAAATCTGCCCAAAAGGTATAAATGGAACCACAGCAAAACAGTGCCCCCTACACCTAGTCCCCACAGGCAATCCAGAAGGATACCATAGTCGATGGTATTGAACGCTGCCAAGAGGTCCAAAAAGACCAACAGAGTCACACTCCTTCTGTCAATTTCCCTTTGGAGATAATCCATCAGGCTGACCAAAGGCCTCCACCCCATAACCTCCTCAAAAGCCAGTTTAAAATGGGTCTAGATAATCTGTTTCATCCAAGACTGCCTGGAATTGAGAGGTTACCACCCTCTCAATCACCTTAGCCAACCATGGGAGATTGGAGACAGGCCTATAATTGCCCAGCTCTGAGGCATCCAGTGTAGGTTTCTTTAAAAGAGGTCTAATAATTGCCTCTTTTAAACAAGGAGGCATCCTACCTTTCCTCAGAAAAGCATTTGTGATCTCAACCAGGCCCTTTCCAAAGATCTCCTTGCTTGATAATATAAGCCATGTTAGATAAGGGTCAAGGGTCAGGTGGTAGGATGCACAGTTTAGGGATGTCCAACCGGCTCAACGTCGAGCCAGTTCTACGTCCATTACACAATTAAAAAGACACCCTAAGGCTGAGCACAGTTAGCTCAGGGAAGGAGCCCAACACCTTCGCCTCTTGTACCTCCTTATCAATTTTACCCCTGACCACATGTCGAGCCCCCAGACCAATCTCAAATTATCCACCCAAAAAGCTACCCTAGGACCCTGATAAGGGATCCAGAAGCCCAAATGAAATCTCTCTCCCAAGTAACCCCTGTTCTGCATGACCAGATAGTGCTGCAGCAGTCACAACAGGGGGGGCAACCTTATAGGTCCAGGTCCCCTTTGCAGGTGTGGGGGAGGGGCTTCTGCTTTCTTGGAGAAGTGGGTATCCCTGGGCTGGTGTGGGGCCCCCTACCCCTAGCGCAGGTGCTAAAGGGCTGAGGGCCTCCACAAATTGAACAGGCATGGCAAATATGACAAGGGGGCGGTGGGAGCATACTCCCAAAGACCCAAATTCCCTGCACAGCTGGCAGAACTGGCTCTCAGGCTCAGGCACCTGTCCCCTAGTTGGTGCTGCTGTGGACTTCACTATCAAGTCACTGCTGTCCGAGTACCGGTCGGTTGAGGGTCATAATCTGCCACCAGAGCTGTGGTTGGTGGCAGTCCCATGAGAGGGAGGGGTTCAGCACTGAGCGTCTCCTAAAAGCCTCATCATAACGGGCCCAAGCAGGCCCACTAAACTCGAGAATGCATGGTAGATAATGTTGAGATACTTAACCATGGATGCTCCCCGCCTCGGCTGTTTCTGCAACACCAACCCCACATACACCATGTAACCAACCAGACAGTTTGACCAGTTGGGGTCCACTGCTTTGTGCCTGAATTTCTCCCTCTCCCTATAGTCTGCCTTGTCCTCTTCCCTGGGCTCTGTTTCATGGAACAACCAAAAAAATCCACATAGTCATTCCACCAGATCTTTTCTTTCGTGGACAGCAGCAAGTAGCCCCCAAGGGGCAAGGACACATCCCCGTGAGGGTAGTGTTCAATCTTCTTGTCAGTAGCTACCGACACCCTTCTGTTGACCTCCCCAGGGCCTGCGCCCCCGCCTTTTCACCACCCCACTTCAGCTCCCATGGAATAAGCTGCTGCTGTGCCATCAGTGCTGCCTTATTTTCAGGGTCCCTGGTGACCTCCCCCCCATGCACCACTGGTATGCCCGCCCAGGCGAGGGCAGAGAACCCTGGGCCCACCAGCCATGCTGACCCCACATACATTAGCCAGATGCCAGAGCCACGGGGGACAGCCCCAACCCCATTCAGACTCACCAAAGGATCCCACGTCAGCTCGATTGACTGAAAAAGTTGCAGCTGTTTGTTAGCCCAAGTCCAGCCTTCTTGGAGCCCCTTTTTGTACCTGTTTTGGAACCCTTGCTGTGGGGGGCCAGCCAAATGGACTCTAATGCCTTCAGGTGGGACAAGATCCATGCCATAACGAGCTGCCCCTTATCCTCAGAAGAGGTGGAAGCCTCGGACTCTCTGGGCCGAGGCACTGCCCGCTTAGGAGCAAGAGTCTTCACCTTGCCAGGCCATTTCTTTGATGACACACTGGCTATATTAACTGCCCCCCGATGTAGTCACAATCAACTGTTCCTAATGACTGAATGCCCCAATGGCAATTAAAAGTGAATGAATGGAGGATGACCCCAATTAATGAAATAAGAATGCCCTTGCTTAATGAATTAAATCAATGCAAAGCCCAATTAATGAAATAAAAATGCCCCTGCTTAAAGAATTCAATGCAAAGCCCAATTAATTAAATAGGAATGCCCCCCACTTAAAGAATTAAATGAATGCAAAGCCCAGTTAATGACGAGTGCCCTGCTTAAAGAACTAAATCAATGTAAAGGCCAATTAATAAAAGAATGCCTCCCGCTTAAGGAACTAAACCAATGCAAAGCCCAGTTAATAAAAAAAGAATGCCCCCACTTAAAGAACTAATGCAAAGCCCGAGTAGTGAAATAGGAATGCCCCCCACTTAATTAAATCAATGAAAAGCCCAATTAATGAAATAGGAGTGTCGCCTCTTAAAGAATTAAATCAATGTAAAGCACAATTAATAAAATAAGAATGCCCACCACTTAAAGAATTAGTTCAATGCAATGCCCAAGAAATGAAATAAGAATGCCCCCACTTAATGAATTAAAGTAATGCAAAGACCATTTAATGAAATAAGAATGCCCACAATTAAAGCATCAAGAACACCTCCCCAATAAACCGAGAGGGGGTCTGCAGCCACCCTGCAGAGATGGCATGCCCCTATTAGGCTGTGTTCGCGGCTGGGGCCTAGCACCTCGCCCGAGGGGACAACAAGCCCGATGGTGCACTGTACCTGCCTCCTTCCCTGATTGGCTAATCCCGGCCATGTGGAAGGGGAGGCAATGTGGCAGTGCCATGCCTGTCCCATGTGCCAGGGGCACAACCCCACCCTCTACCACATCAAGCTGGATATTTAAGAGAACGTCTTCTTCGTCATGAACTCCACTGCCCATTGAGATCATCAGGAGATGTCCATCTGCAGTAGCTATTGGCTCGTCAGGCATTCTCCGCTGCTGCCCTGAAGCTTTGGAACACGCTCCCTGCTGAAATAAGAGCCTCCCCATCTCTGACAATTTTTAAAAAATATTTAAAGACATCTGTTCACCCATGCTTTTAATTAAATACAATTTTAATAGTTTTAACATTGTTTTAAAACATTGTTGTAAATTTGTAAATTGTTGTAATTTTTTAACTTATTGTTGTCATTTATTTTATTATTATTATTAATAATAATAATAATAATTTGATTTCTATACTAAAATGTTTAGAAACAACTGGTGTCAGCAAAAACATTCAGATATTTATTTAAAAAGCAATGAGCATGTGGAGTACACAGTTAACAATCAATGGCGAGGCACTTGGACAGGTTAGCATTAGAAGAGGCATTTTCCAAGGGGACTCACTATCCCCTCTGTTGTTTGTAATCACCATGACCCCACTTTCAAAATACTAAACAAAACAGGCCTCGGATACCAAACATCTAAAACATCAAGTAAAATCAACCATCTGCTGTACATGGACGATCTGAAGTTGTATGGAAAGTCCCAGTCAGAAATCGAATCACTGCTAAACACTGTCCGTATATTCAGTAGCAATACAGAAATGGAGTTTGGACTAGACAAGTGTGCTGCATTAATAATGAAAAGAGGAAAAATAACAAAAACAGAGGGAATAGAACTGCCCAATGGAAGCAACATCAAGAACCTGGAAGAGAAAGAACGTTACAAATACTTGGGCATTCTCCAGGCTGATAACATCGCACACACTGAAGTTAAAAGAAAAATTGGAAGTGAATACATCAGGAGAGTTAGAAAAATCCTCAAGTCCAAACTCAATGGCAGGAACACCATACAAGCCATAAACACCTGGGCTATACCTGTTATCAGATACACTGCAGGAATAATAGACTGGACCCAGGCAGAGCTAGAGACGCTAGATCGTAAGACCAGGAAAATAATGACCATCAATCATGCTCTGCTACCCCGCAGTGATGTAGATAGGCTGTACCTCCCTCGCAGTTCAGGTGGAAGAGGAATGCTGCAAGTCCATCAAACAGTATAGGAGGAGAAAAGAGGCCTTGAAGAATATATCAAGAACAGTGAAGAAGATGCAGTTAAAATGGTCAAGAACGAGAAACTATTCAACACCAATGAAACAAAGCAGGCCTACAAGAAAGAACAAGTCAAGAACTGAGCAGAAAAATGGAGAAATAAGCCCCTGCATGGTCAATATTTGCACAATATAAGTGGAAAATCAGACATCACCAAGACCTGGCAATGGCTTAAGAATGGCAACTTGAAGAAAGAAACAGAGGGTTTAATACTGGCTGCACAAGAACAGGCACTAAGAACAAATGCAATAAGAGCAAAAGTCGAAAAATCCACCACAAACAGCAAGTGCCGCCTTTGTAAAGAAGCAGATGAAACAGTGGACCACCTGATCAGCTGTTGTAAGAAGATCGCACAGACTGACTACAAACAAAGGCATGACAAGGTAGCAGGGATGATACACTGGAACATCTGCAAAAAATACAAGCTACCTGTAGCCAAACATTGGTGGGACCATAAAATTGAAAAAGTTGAAGAAAATGAAGATGTAAAAATATTATGGGACTTCCGACTACAAACAGACAAACATCTGCCACACAATACACCAGATATAACTGTAGTCGAGAAGAAAGAAAAACAAGTGAAAATAATCGACATAGCAATACCAGGGGATAGCAGAATAGAAGAAAAAGAAATAGAAAAAATCACCAAATACAAAGATCTACAAATTGAAATTGAAAGGCTGTGGCAGAAAAAGACCAAAATAATCCCAGTGGTAATTGGCGCCCTGGGTGCAGTTCCAAAAGACCTTGAAGAGCACCTCAACACCATAGGGGCCACAGAAATCACCATCAGCCAATTACAAAAAGCAGCTTTACTGGGAACAGCCTATATTCTGCGACGATATCTATAACAACTGACAATAAAATTCAGCCATCCCAGGTCCTTGGGAAGGACTCGATGTCTGGCTAAAACAAACCAGTCAATAACACCTGTCTGACTGTGTAAACAAGAAATAATAATAATAATTTGATTTCTATACCGCCCTTCCAAAAATGGCTCAGGGCGGTTTACAAAGAGAAATAACAAATAAGATGGAACCCTGTCCCCAAAGGGCTCACATTCTAAAAAGAAACATAAGATAGACACCAGCAACAGTCACTGGAAGTACTGTGCTGGGGATGGATAGGGCCAGTTACTCTCCCCCTGCTAAATAAAGAGAATCACCACGGTAAAAGGTGCCTCTTTGCCCAGTTAGCAGGGGTAAATTTTAACCAATGTTTTAATTTTTATGTTGTCATTTTTTTGTTTTAAACTGCCCAGAGACTTAAGTTTTGGGTGGTATAAAAATATGTGAAAGAAAGAAAGAAAGAAAGAAAGAAAGAAAGAAAGAAAGAAAGAAAGAAAGAAAGAAAGAGTGAGACAAAAGTCCTTAACAGAACAAGTCAAGAAGTCGAGATCCAATTTGCTTATTGTTCAGAGTGGAATCTCCAGATGTAGATTAGCCAAGATGTTTCCTATGTTGGCTATACTGGGGACTCACATAGTGGATACCTCACCATGCACACTGTGGAGGTATGAGGTGCTCTGGACTACACAGAGTCAGAAAACAACTTTTAAACTGAAGACAGCCAAGCAATCAAAAGCCATCAAAGAAGAGAATTTATATTTAAGAAATAGCTCTTTACCACAGTTCTCTTGTAAGTTAAGTATTGCCACTTTCACCTTCTTGATTTTGCAAACCCGTCAAATTCAACCCCATCATTCTCCTGATGTCACAAAATGGCTATTTTGTTCTCTTATCATATCAATTACTTTCATGTGCTGTTTGCTGGCTTTCTACCTCTTCTGACTTGTGTCTTCTGTTCTTAACTATGCAGCCTGTTCAGTTTTCATTGCTCATTAGACTGATAATTTCTTTTCTAGGCTTTCCTCTTTTATTTCATATTCTTTTAGAATTATTTCTTCTAACTTGTCATTGTCTTTGCTCGCCTGTTTATTCTCTCCTTTCATTATATTCTCCTTCACCTGTTCTTCATTGTTCTAACAGTAACAGTTAAACCCAGAATATCTTTTTCTGTTCCTCAGTGCCCTTTTTCTTAAGCATCTCCCTGTCATTGAAATGTCCTTCCTACAAACAGATTGGCTATTTCTATTACTATTTTAAAGTAAGTAATAGAATAGTCATTCAGCGCCTTCTTCCCCTGTCCTCCCAGACAAAGGCCCACCTTCTTCTCTTTTGTCACCTATTGTCAAACGTCTTCTAAGATTGTCAGCACACAGGCAGGGACTGCCTGTGTATATTAATTTTGTACAGTTTAGTTAC